>NW_008354544.1:1055476-1130820 GCF_000622305.1 Nannospalax galili | reverse complement strand
TTATTTTGATATATCACAGTGAAAGATTTATCGTCCTCTTTTTTTTTTTTTTTTTTTTTTTTTTTTTAAAAAAAAAAAAAAAAAAAAAAAAAGAATTAGGAACTAACTTGTTTTTATGCTTTGGGCATAACTGCCTTTTGTTACTGTTGGTCCCTGAACTGAGAACTTATATATCTTAATACGTTAGCCTTAGGGAGAGTGGTAAATGAGATTTGTAGAGGGAACACTTTCTAGGGAATTGATAAATTCATGCCTTTGAAAAAGTACTTTGAATCAATCAAGCATGTTGCCCAATATCAGGCTCAACTTGTGTGTAAGCTATTATCAGTAGGGTTCTCTGGGAAGGGGAGGGGAGAGGCTTGGTTGTGTGGGGGAACAGAAGACTGGGCAGCTCCTAGGCATAAGCCTAGCCAGCTGACCTTCCCTCCTCTTTCTGGATGGGTGTGCAGAGGGAGAGTTGCAGTGTCTTGAAATCATCTTACTTTCTTTTATTTTTCTAGGTATTGTTAGAGATACAAAAACAGTTACTAGACTACAAAGGACTTGGCATTAGTGTTCTTGGTAAGATTTACTTTTGGGTTCTGTGACTATCCCAGTTTGAAAGAGAAAGAAAAAAAAAAAAGGCTCAAGCCCAGACTTGACTTGGGCATGGTCTCCCTCTAGGCAGCTGTGTGCACATTTAACTTTGATAACTTGGGTTGCATGTTGCTGGAGTGAAGTTTGCACACAATGTAAGTGATGGTGAGCTCACGGGGTCGTTATCGTTTTTTTCCAGTGACAAGATGTGAGATTGGCAGATACTGTACATTTGCATAACAGTAGTACCAAGGATCTATAATATTGTTTCACATTTAACTTATGGCTTTTGTTATGCTTAAATACAAACTCGTTAATGTTTGAAAGTTCACAAACTCTATGAAGAGTTTGCTCATTAAGTTTCATTATTAAATTTCTCTCATTATTGTTTAGGAAGAGAACCCCCAAGTTCTAAAATTTACTTTTCTATATTTATTTTGAAAGTTCCAAAGGTTGCACTGTATGAAGGGACTATATAGGTTTTTTACTAGTTTTAGAACATACATTTTGATTTCTTTCCTTTTTTCTTTTTTGCTGTTTGCTTTTTTTTTAAGGACAGATGTAATTCACTTAATTTTTTCTCATATAAAAACCGTATGTAGTAGCCGTAGCTGGAGTCTGGGTCCTCCACACAGAGACTTTGGTGATGGTTTTTACCATGTTTGGTGAATACCTAATAGGGAGATGTGGTAAATAGGGTCTTTTTCCAGAGATCAGGGGCAGAGATCAGGGTATCGGAGATGGTATCAGAGGTGTCCTTGGTAAAGTTGCCCCTGGCTGATGTGTAGCAGTCGTCAGTACTGCATCAGCAGCACCTTCTTGGGCACAGGAGCAGAGATGATGCCAGTACCTCTGGGGGTAGGGATGAAGCAGACCAGCACAGAGCCGCGGTGGCCTGTCGCCTTGCGTGGGATGGTGTGGGACTTGCCAATCTTGTTTCCCCAGTAGCCTCTACACAGGAACAAGGGAAAGCTTGGCCAAGATAATGGCCCCGTGGATGGCAATGGCTACTTCCTTGGAGCACTTAACACCCAGACCAAAGTGATTATAGTAGTCCCCAACGGTGACAAAAGCCTTGAACCTGGCAGGCTCTCCAGTCCCAGTCTCCTGCACTGGCATGATCTTTAAAACCTCATCCTTAAGGAATGTTCCCAGGCACAAGTCAGTAATCTCAGATTCCTTAATGGGTAGGGAGAACAGGTAGATCTCCAGGGATGTATTCTTCATATCCTTGACCAGGTGGCCCAACTTTCCTCAATAAGCCCCAACCGTGACCTTGGAGACTGCTGCTGAATCCTCTGGCGGTGTCTCAGCAGTCCGGTCCCATGGTGTGTTGTGTCCGTGGCTCTTCACCACCCCCCACCCCCGCTTTCCTGCTGCGCCAGGCCCTCCTGTACCTCCTACTGAACTGCACAATCTGGCATTCAGTGGTTTCCCTAGGGAGAAGCTGCTGGGTTTTTTTTTTTTTGAGACTAAGTTACTATTAGGGTGGGCTGGCCTTCAAATTAAGATCCTGCCTCAGCCTTCTAAGTTCTAGGATTTGGCGATTACAAATGTATGCCACTATTCCAACTTAGATTTCTGTGTGTCTTTTGTTTGGGAGAAAAAGATAGTTCAGAACTTAGTGTGAACCTAATGATGAATAAATGGCTTGTTAATTGAATGTGATACTTGAAAAAATCATTGTGCTGTGACTAAGACTGAAATGCTCCCAGCTTCAAAATCAGTGTGGCTTGTCCGTCATTAAGTAGCCCGTGCCTCGATTTGAACTCAGAGCATTTCCTTTTACTATTTTCTAGTGTCATAGGTATTTCTGTTCTTTGGGCTTGAACTAGAACTTTTTCTTGTTTCTGTTTCTTTGCTTCCACAGAAATGAGTCACAGATCTTCAGATTTTGCCAAGATTATTAACAACACAGAGAATCTTGTGAGAGAATTGCTGTAAGTTTTGAAAAAGACCAAATTGTGTTAGTTTCCCTTGATACAGTATCTGTTACATTATTTTCTATACTACGTTCTTTATTCAGAGTAGTCCATGAAAATCTTCTCAAGCTTCTCTCAAATTCATTAACACAAAATGCTTTTTATTTGTTATGCTGCCTACAGTTACATGATTATTTTTATTTTATGTGACATTTCTTTTTTTAAAATATTTTACTATTTTTGTTTTATGTGTATGCGTGTATTGCCTGGATGTAGGTAAGTGCACTTGTGTCATGCAATGCCTATGGAGGACAGAAGAGGCCACCGGATCCCCTGGAACTGGAGTTACGGACAATTGTTAGCTGCCATGTGGGTGCTGAGATTTGAACCCAGGTCTTCTGCAAGAACAACCAGTGTTCTTAACCATTGAGCCATCTCTCTAGCCCCTTTATGTGACATTTCTAAAGATGACAATTAATTGTATCTAGGACAGGTTTTTCATGGGCAGGGCAGATTAACTGGCTTGAAAGGGATTTCAGTGACAAAAAAATGGTCACCTTTGTCAGCGTAATTAACTGTAATCTGGTCCAGGGACCCTTGAGTCACCTGGCTGGGGCATTAAAATTCAGGGCCCCTCAGGGCCCCTGAATCAAAATTCCTGGAAAAACTGTTTTTAAAACTTTTTTACTTGCGTAAGTGTACCAACAGTGTGCCTGGTGTCTACAGAGACCAGAAGAGGGTGTTGAACTCCCTGGAATGGGAGTTAAGGACAGTGTTAGCTGACATGTGCGTCCTGACAACTGAACCCAATCCTCTGGCAGAGTAATAAGTGCTCTTAATCATTGAACCATCTCTCTCCAGAGCTGCCCCTCTCCCTTCACCCTCTCTTCCCCTGCAACTGTATTTTTAACACGCTCTTCTGGGAGTTTTAAGAATTCTGGGGCCAGTGAAATGGCTCAGCAAGTAAAAGTACTTGTCACATAAACCTGACAACCTGACTTCAGTCTTTGGATTCTATGGTCTGGAGAACCCATCAGAATTTGCCTCTGACTTCCTATCTGACTTCATGGCACATGCAAGTTCACACTCACACATCCATATTTTACACACATACACACAACACACACACACACTGATAATAACTGGGAGACCCTGTCTCATGACTAAAAAAAAAAAAATAGTAATAATAATTTAAGGGGTTGGAGAGATGGCTCAGTGGTTAAGAGCACTGGCTGCTCTTACAGAGGACCTGGGTTTACTGCCCAGCACCTACATGGTGGCTAACAAGCATCTGTAACTCCAGTTCCAGGGGATCTGACAGCTTCTTCTGGACTTAGCAGGCATTGTGTACCTTGTGTAC
This sequence comes from Nannospalax galili, assembly GCF_000622305.1. Taxonomy (NCBI): domain Eukaryota; kingdom Metazoa; phylum Chordata; class Mammalia; order Rodentia; family Spalacidae; genus Nannospalax; species Nannospalax galili. The sequence continues at coordinate 1,126,962 of NW_008354544.1, read as the reverse complement.
TTAGCAGGCATATGTAGGTGTATTTAAATACATGTAGGTAAAACACCTATACACATGAAGTAAACATTTTTAAAGTTAAATAATTCAGAATACCAGACTCTGGTGCTGAGATAGCCTCAGGCTAGCTGCCCTGCCTTCCAACCGACGTGGCATCTTGTGCTCAAACAGATGGGTGTTCAAAGGGGAGGCTGCACATAGTATGAACATGACCATGTAAACATATCACTGTGAGATCAAATTAGGTTTTATTTTCTGCGTTACATAAATGATACACATTTACATTTAAGTTCAGAAATAAACTGCAAATTAACCTGAAATTCACTCTAACTCCACTGGTCAAGATAATCATTTATTGTTTAGGGTTGGCCTTTATGTCATTTCGTTACTTAAATTGAAATTCTCTTATTTTTCATAACTTTTGTCATTTATTTATTTTATGGTTTCATAGATCAAACCCAGAGCTTCCCACATTCTAGGCAAGTGTTGTACCACTGAGTTACATCCCCAGCCCAACCTTGTCTTATTTTTATTTTGTTAGTGGTGCTGGGAACTGAACCCAGAACACATGGTAGGAAAACACTGTAGCACTGAGCTACATTCCTTAGTCCCTGAACTTTGCCTTAAAAATATTTTTTTTGTATCTTTTTGAAAGAGTCTCCCTGTAGCCACAGCCAGCTGGTCTAGAACTCATTATGGAGACTAGGCTGGCCTCAGTCCCTGAACTCTGCCTTCCTAATTCTCTTGATAGATGATTAGATCAGGCGGCTAGGAAATGCTTTTGTGTGCTTTGAGTGAACTGGTGGTCATCTGCTGGGCTTGTCACATCCCTGTCTGCTCAGTGAGTGCTGTGCCACATTCATGGATCAGTACTGTCTTTAATGGGGCCGTATTTGGAACCCTAATCCAGGAGCTGTGACATTAACCACATGGTCAGTGCCTCTTCTGATTGGGATCCTGGTTTAATTTATGAGTCTATCTTGAGTAGGTTCCTGTCTTGTGCCCTTGCATGTGAGTACCATAAACGTGGAACTCTGATTTCTGCCAGTCCTTCCAGTTGCTAAGAACTTCGTGCTTGACCTCTCTTAACACCTGCCTGGCTGCTTATTACCTTATGAGTACTGAGTGGAGACCAGGTACAAGATATTTGTACAGTACCTGTTACCCATGTGTCTGCCACCCTGCCTGGCCCTTTATTGTTTATTTATACACCTGTACTGGAATCCTGTCCTCTGGACATTTATTCATAAACTCAGACTTTATTTATTTATTTATTATTTATTTAATTAATTTATTTAGAGACAGGGTCTCCTGTAGCCCCATCTGGCCTGAAACTCACTTTGTAGACCAGGCTAGACTTTATCTTACAGAGATCAACTTGCCTCTGCCTCCCAAGTGCTGAAATTAAAGGCGTACACGCCTATGCCCAGCTAAGCTCGGACTATTATAAAACTTGGGTCCATGACTTTGGTCCTCTGCAACCAATCTAAGCATCTTTTCCATCAAAATATTTTGTTATTAATATTGATATGTTTTAGGTATGTGCTTACTTGACTAGAGCTAAACCAGAATCAAGATGCCACCCAGTGACTGCCTGAGTCAGCATGGTACCTAATAGGAACTTTAAGGACTCGTGGTTCAGGTGAAGGGGCCCCATTCACTGGCTTAAGCAGAAATGGGAATATTTGCCTTCTATAACCAGAAAAGGATTTAGGAGCTCAGCTGATATTAGGATGGTGTTCCTAAGGAGGCTCTGCATGCCTGTTACAGGATTAGTTCCTATGGGTTTATTCTTTCACTTAATAAAAGAAGGTCATTCCCAGCCATTTGAGCAAAGATCTCAGAATCAGATCCATTTGGCCACCTTTGGTCATATGCTCATCTCCTGGAATTGGGGATGGCTACAGTTGAATTCTGTGGGCTAAACAGTGAGGGATGAGTCCCTGAAAGAAAGCAGGAATGGCTAAGAAGGAAGTGACCAGAGGCTTCCATGATAGTCCCCAGTAAATACTTTCTTGTTAAAGAAATGCATAGATCGAATAAATGGGCAAGGCAAGGAACAAAGTGGTAGTGACTTCACTGTGTTCCTTAGAGTGAGACTACCAAAGGTGTGGACTTATTAGAGAATTTCTCATTTGACATCTTTGACATGCGAATTTGTTATTTTCTGTCACTTGTATTTCTGCCCAGAGCTGTTCCCGACAACTACAAGGTGATCTTTGTGCAAGGAGGTGGGTCTGGCCAGTTTAGTGCTGTCCCCTTAAATCTGATTGGCCTGAAAGCTGGAAGGTGTGCCGACTACGTGGTGACTGGAGCTTGGTCAGCTAAGGCTGCGGAAGAAGCCAAGAAGTTTGGGACTGTGAATGTCGTCCACCCTAAGCTTTCAAGTTATACAAGTAAGTTCTGGGAGCTGTGCTGGTGGCAGGATGCTGGCTGACCATTACCCTGGGCAGTTCATCAGTTCTTATTATTCACCCCTCAAATCAGTGGTTAATGATACCATTTAGATTGGGTGGCTATGGTGGTAAAAGGCTACTAACTCTGTTTCTGCAGAGTAATGATAGTTTTGCTTAGCGAAAAAGCCCAGGGGTCAGGCGGGTTTGGTGCTGGGTACAGTTAAGTCAGTGGGGCTGCCATATGCTAGTGTCTCTGCTTCTATCACAGTGAACTGTAGTCAGGAAAATTGCCCCCTTTCTAGGAAGATGGCTACGGTTGCTCCTGATTATGTATTCTCCCAAGTTTCACTGCTCTTTATGGAGCATCCCAGTAACACTGTCCTGTCCCACAAGCCCTGCTGTGACTCAGCCAGTGCTTCTGCTTTACTCACATCTTACTGCTGGGGATGTGGATTTATTATTGGCTTCATTGCAACCACAGGGACCCAGAGTGGGTGAGCTCTGGGGTCCTAAAAAGAAACTGCCAGACATTGAATATGTCTGGGGTAGATGGATGGATACCTAATGACAAGAAAAACCTGAAATAACCTCTGTGCCTTTTCTTTGTATATAACCATAGCTGGTGTGATACTCTTTGATGTAGTACAGGCTAGATTTGAACTCACAGTGGTCCTCTTGCCTTGGCCTTCCAAGTGCCGGGATTGTAGGTATGCTTGGACCCTTCATTTGAAGGTTATTTGTACTTAGTAAATTGAAAGGGTGCGATAGATCTTCCTTGGTTGTTAGTGATGATGGTGAGGGAAAGTCAAGTAGGTGCTTGAATGACTGGTGAAGTGCTTTGGAGGTTTTTACCTTAGGGATAACTGTTACCATTCTTCTTGGTGGAGCTCATCTACATAAGAAAAAGAGAAGCATTCATAACCTCAGACTTGTCCTCTGATAGAAATTCCAGACCCAAGCACCTGGAACCTCAATCCGGAAGCCTCCTATGTATACTTCTGTGCAAATGAGACCGTGCATGGGGTGGAGTTTGATTTCATACCTGACGTCAAGGGAGCAGTTCTGGTTTGTGACATGTCCTCAAACTTCTTATCCAGACCAGTGGATGTTTCCAAGGTAGTATTTGAAAGAGCTGGGTTGGGGAACCAATGACTGTCTCTTCATGGTATTTTGATACATATGCCAACAGGAAAGGCCATGGGGAGTCTGGGGCTGGCAGAGGCCCTGAAGTGAGGGTAGATATCAGTGAGCATGCTGACAGCTACTTATTACTAAGTCTAGGGTAATGTTCACTCCATGGCTATATGCCAGACCTTGGGGAGCTTGCCCACCTTTGGGAGTGACTCTGGGAAACTTTTAGGCTAACATGCAGGGAGTGGTAAGCTGAATCCAAGGTCATATGCAGGTTACCAAGCTCTGGAAACTCACTGAAAGACACCCCTTCCCCCTCCATGCCTTTACCTGCCTCAGTTCTAAAAGTTCCAGAAGTTCTCCAATAGCACATATGGACTTTGAGTGGCCCCGAGGCTGGGTGGCACTGCATCAGGTACACGCAACAAGAGGGGTCTGCAAAGAACTGAAAAACAACATCCAAACCAACCAAATGACAGTCTGCCTCTTTAAAAAACATCTTTATTTGTGTGTGTGTGTATGTGAGAGAGTGATATGTATGATTGTATATGTGGGTGTGCCTGTTATGGCGAATGTATAGATGTCAAAGTATGGAGCTGGTTCTCTCTGTCCACCTTTACATGGGTTCTGGGGGTGGAAATCAGGTTGCCAAGCTTGAACAGTGAGCATCATTGCCTGATGAGTCATCTTGCTATGCGGCCGTCACCTCTATCCATCTCCAAGGACTTTCTCAGTTCTTTGGGCTGAAACTTTGTACCCATTAAAATGTCACATCACTAGCCTTTGCCAGCTACCATTTAACCTTATGAATTTGATTACTCTAGGGCCCTCCTATATGCAGAATATTTGTCTTTTAGCGCTTGGCTTAATTCGCTAATGTCTTCAGGGTTCATGCTGAAGCATATGTCAGAACTTCAATTTTAAGACTAAGTAATATTCCATTAGGTAGATTTACCATATTTGGCTTATAGTCACTCCCTCTTATTTATTATTTATTTATTTATCTGTTTATTCATGTTTAGATGGGGTCTCCCTGTAGCCCCAGATGTCCTGGAACTCACTGTGTAGACCAGGCTGGCCTTGAACTCACAGAGATTTGCCTGCCTCTGCTTCCCAAGTGCTGGGATTAAAGGTGTGCACCACTATTCCCCCCACCTTTTTTTTTTTTTTAAGACAGGGTCTCATTGTGCAGCTCTGCCTAGCCTGGCCTCAAACTTGAAATTGTCCTGTCTCTCCCTCCATGTGCTGGATTGCAGCTGTGCACCACCAGACTTGTTGCTATCATCTGTTTTTTATCATCATCACACATGACCCGCTCTAAACCATGTCAGTTGTAGATCATATGCCTCCACTTGACTTCCTAAGGGTTTTATGGAGTGGCATAGGAGGGGGTCTGTATCCTGTATAGCAAAATTTCCTCAAGTATCTTTAAATATCTATTATATTCTACAATTCCTTCTCAGGCAGCTTGTCCCACTCCTTGTTTGTTTGCAGCCATTCTTCACAGCATCTTCTGACTCTCTAAATAGACGTTTGTATAAATAAATTTGTTTGCTTGTTTGTTTTTGAGACAGGCTCTCCCTATAGCCCCAGTTGGCCTGAAATTTGTTATACAGTCCAGGCTAGCCTCACTCTCACAGATTTGCCAGCCTTTACTTCTCATATGCTGGAATTAAAGGCATGTGCCACCATACCCAGACTTTGGCTTAAAATTTTTAAAGTTTGCATTTTAATAATTTTAGATATTTAATTAAAATATGTAATTAAGGGGCTGAAGAGATGGCTCAGTGGTTAAGAGCACTGACTGCTCTTGCAGAGGACCCGGGTTCGATTCCCAGCACCCACATGGTGGCTACGAACCGTCCTTAACTCCAGTTCCAGGGGAATCTGAAGCCCTCTTCTGACCTCCACAGCATTGCACAACATGGGTGCACTCACATACATGCAGGCAACACACTCATACACATAAAATAAAAGTAAATAAAATATTTTTTAAAATGTAATTAAAATTTTATTTAAAGTTATGCCAACATTAAAAATTGTATGAATACATTTTCTAGATTAAAATGCTGTATTTTGAGGCTGGAGAATGGTTCAGTGGTTAAGAAGACCTAATGCTTTTGCAGAGGGCCCAAGTTTGGTTCCCTGGTACCCATATGTCATGGTCCTAACCCTAGTTTGGGAGTTTCTGATGCCCTCTTCTGGCCTCTGTGGGCTCTGTACACATGTGGTGCCCATACATACATGGAGGCAAAATACTCATACACATAAAATAAAAATGTGTCTTTAAATTTAAAAAAAGTTTTCATTTTGATTGCCAAAAGATTGGGAGGCCCCATCTTTCATTTGTTTATTTTGCAAAGCTGGCATAAAGCCAAGACTTTGTAGGTTATAAACGTGCTGTATTACTGTGCTACATACCCAACCCACAGGGCCTATTTTATCTGCTATCTTGTAGCCCAGGCCAGCTTTGAACTCACTATGAAGCCGAGGCTGACCTTAAACTGCTGATCCTCTTGCCTTCATCTCCCAAGTGCCAAGATTACGTGTATGCACCACCACTCCTGGCTCAGAGGGCCAGTTTAAGACCAGTTTGGAAGAAGCATGAATCAATCCCAGGGCTTCACAGTGCTGAGCATGGGCTACCTCTTCCTGGTGAGGGCTGGACCTTGAGTCTTAGTGTTCCAAGTGCGACTTCTCTGTTCTGAGTATGTTATAGTTCGGCATGTACCTAATCAGAAATAGGTCACTTGCTTAAAAAAACAAACAAACAAACAACAAAAAAACCAGCTTAGGGAAGAGATTGGGAAGTTGGCCTGCATTGCTTAGGAATAACCACAACTGCTCTAAAACAGCTTTTTTCTGTTTTCAGTTTGGTGTGATTTTTGCTGGTGCTCAGAAGAACGTTGGCTCTGCTGGGGTTACGGTGGTGATTGTACGTGATGACCTGCTGGGGTTTGCCCTCAGAGAGTGTCCTTCAGTTCTAGAGTACAAAGTGCAGGCTGGAAACAACTCTTTGTACAACACGCCTCCATGCTTCAGGTAACTGGGTGCTGCCCCCTGTCACTAGAGTGGAGGTAAAGTAGAGCATGCTTCATTAGCCATAGGTCCGAGAGTCCCAAACACCTTGTCAGCTCTCTTTGTCCGACTTGACTTCTGACCCTCTAGTCGCTGTTTGGTCAGTTCCTTTGCTGCCCTTTTAGCAGAGATGACAGCTTTGTTTTTTTTGCTTGATCTTGATAATTCGCGAGTGCCGACTGTTGACCATTAACCCACAAGCTCTCTGTAGAAAAACTGCTGTGGCCTGTACCTCAGACAAACAACACAGCTTTCCAGAAGGAACAGTGTGGGGCGCTTCCATCTGGGTCAGCCCTCGCGCGGCCTTGGCTCCTTCTCTTCCTCACCTATAGAAAAATGCCTCCTCTGTACAAGAAAGAGAGGAGTCTGAAGTTAAAATTCAGTTGGAAATTTCCCCTGGGTTTCTGTGTCACTCATAGGCTACAGAGCAATCTCCCATGTACCACTTTGCTCTGGAATAGAGTGTTCTGGGGTTAACTCTTCTGATTACCCCTAAGCCTCACTTTTAGACCTGGACTGAACATATATTTAAGATGCATGTTGGCCTGGGGCTGGGCTGAGGCTGTGTTCTGTCCTCCACTACCCTGTTTACCTCTGGGCTTTCTAGGCATGGGGAAGAAAGTGGGAAAGCAGGGTGATGAAGGTACCATTGGGTACCTCAAGGGCAGGAGCAGTTGAGGTATGGGGAACAAGGGGGCCAACCTTACCTGTTAGAAGGTAGAGCCGCACACCTGCCTCACAGCTGAGTCTTTCAGGGGGAAGCCAAGGCCACCATTGCCTTTAGACAGAGAAGGTGGAGACCCATGTGGTGTGCTTGCCTATAATTCCAGCACTTAGGAGGTAGAGTCAGGGGGATTAACATTGGGCTACATAGTGAGACCACTACATAGTGAGACCATGTCTCAAAAAATTAAAAAATCTGAGAAGGTGGGAGGAGACCGGAATGAGGACTGTCTTGGAAATGTGCCTGAAGGCCAAGAGAAGCAGGATGACAGTGCACCTTTGGGCACCTTCTCTAAGAGTTTTAAAGAAATAGATGAGCATGTTTTCATGCTGTTAATGTTACAATGAAAATCCCTTTGTGGGAGTAGTGAGAAAGGCCAGATGTCTAGTGAGAGGTGGAAAAGGGTAGACACAGAAGTCCACATACCAGCCTCTGGGCAGAGCCTCACCAGGCCGTGACCTGGGCCTTTTTGCTGTTCACTGGGATGGAAACTCTCTAGGGCTTCTCTGCCTGAGGAAGCTGCTGAATCAGAAATAAGGCAGAAAGGAGCAGTTTCTTCCTCAGACTGGAACAGTGGCAGTTGAGAACGCCTCAGTCTAAATGGTGAATAATTAGATTAAAACTGGGTAAATGCATAGACGGTGAAAGGTACTGAGTTAGTAGATGAATGAATTCTGACCACACTTCCCCTCTGAGGTTTCTTTGCTTTGTTGATAAGGCAAAAGAAGAAAAGTTTGTGTGGTTCAGTGAGGCTGAGACTTGGGGATAACCATGAGTCTATGACCTGAAATACTTTAACTTCATTGTAGTGTTGTAACATTTGAGGTTCTCCCCCGAGAACCATCTCATTCCCAGTGGTAAACTCAGCGCTTACATTCCCATGATGACTGGTCCTGTGTGGTATGTCTGGACTGTGATAGGGTCCATGATGTCAATCACTGTGTTACACTGCCTCTGCGAGGTGGGAGGCATTGAGTTGGGGCTGTGGGATAGAAAAGGCAAACAATATGAACTGCCATGCCTCCAGGACTAGAGTCTAAAACACAGGTGCACAGAGGTTTAAAATAAAGGAGTGGATGGTAAAAAACTATGTGGATTGTATGAGCAAGAGACTGGGGTTTTAAGAAATGAAGAGTTAACTTGGGGGTTGGAGGTGAGGGGTGGAGAGAGGGTTTGATAAGCCTTATGGAGACAGGGAAGTGTGGTCCTAGAGTCATGGAATGTTTGCAGAGGGCTTAGAGGGACTGGTGTGGCATCATTGAGGTGCCCTGTATAGCCACTTGAGAATGCCCTGTGGGATAGAACTGGATTGTCCTAGCTCTTGCTTCATGGCATGCTCTTGCATGTAATCTTTTGTTTCTAAAAATGCTAAATGTCTTTCAGTGCAACTTAAACAGCCTTTTGCGTCTACGTCTTTCTACTTTTGCGAAGATGAGCTCAGTGGGTTTTTTGTTTGTGTTTGTTTTAGCGTCTACGTCATGGGGATGGTCTTAGAGTGGATTAAGAACAATGGTGGGGCAGCAGCCATGGAGAAGCTTAGCTCCATCAAATCCCAAATGATCTATAACATTATTGACAATTCTCAAGGATTCTACGTGTAAGTCAATGGATTTCATTTCACATTTTTCCTCTTGTGTATCTACCTTTTCCTAGGGCACTGACGTACTGCTGAGTGTGGATGGTTCTGAGCCTTATGAGCTGGGGGTGGAGGTAGGGAAGTTCTTCCCTACTGTACTGCAGCACAGGGATCCCAGGCTTTTGAGTCTATGTCCTCAAGAGCTCAGACATGGGGAAGACTGCATTGCTGACTGGGATAGGCTTCTCTACTCCCTCATCCCTGTGAGTCACTGGAAAACACTTGTAAGAAGCTATTAACTTTATTTAAGGGTTCCGGTTGGTCCCTCATGCTATAAACGCCAACTTTTGTCTCTTCCCCACTGTGTGTGTGTGTGTGTGTGTGTGTGTGTGTGTGTGTGTGTGTGTAGGCCGGAGGACAACCTCAAGCATCTTATTTGGGACAGAATTTCTTTATTTTTCACAGCTACGTTCACCAGGCTAGTTGTCCCATAAGCTCCTGGGGACTCTTGTGTCTCTGCCTCCTGTATTGCCTTAGCAGCACTGGAATTACAGGCGTGGGTTCTGGGGATTTGAATTCAGGTCCTCACACTTGGGCCATAAATACTTTCCCCACTGAGCCCTCTTCCTAGTCCTCTTCCTCCTCTGCCTCCTCTGTTCCAGGACAGATAACCCCATCCCTGGCCTAAAGTCTGAATGAGACTGATTGAGGCAGGACTGACTTAAATATTTTCATGACAAAGGGATATGTGGACATGTGTTTGATGGGTTACATCTGTGAGCTCTGTAGAAAATGCATGGATCTTATAGGAGCTTCTTGAGGCTGCCTTAATGAAGCATCCGTGAACTTGGTAGTTCTAAACAGCAGAAATTCTCCCCATTCTGGAGGCCAGAAATTCAAGATAAAGATGTTGGTTTTGCTTCCTCCAGAGACTCTAGGGAAGAATCCCCACCTTGTCTCTTTCAGATTGGTCCTGACTTGAGGCTGCATCGTTCTGGCCTTTATGCGGCCTTCTCCTTTCTTGTCTTTTCTATGTCTTATGAGGGTAGGTCATTAGGTTTAGGTCTCTCATTACACCCCAGGATACTCCAAGGATGATTTTTAAAAATTATTTTCTTTTTTTTTTGTTGTTGTTGTTTAAGACATGGTCCCACTGTGTGTTATTCTAGGCTGGCCTTGAATTTCTATGTAGTTCAGAGTAGCCTTGAACTTGTGATCCTCGTGGCTTCCCCTCCCAAGTCCTGGGCTTAGGCTGACATGGGCTGACATACTTAGCTGTACAAGATAATCTTGTCTCAAGATCATTACCATCACTTTGTCCACAGAGACCATTTTTCCAGCTAGTTCAAATTCATGAATTCTAGAGGATGGGACATGGACCCGTGTCCATTATCCAACCCACCACAGTGGCTTTGCACCATAATGGCAGATGGGAGGGCACCTAGGGGGTAGTGTCTGGGACTTAGAAACATCATAGATGGTAATGACATTTAATCTTCCCTTTTCTTCAAGGTGGGCACAGGTGTACATAGGTCACAGATGATGTAGTGTGCATGTATGTTTGTTTATACATCTAATTGGACAGATGCATATAAACATTTATATTCAGTCCTAAGCCAGGATCCTATTCTTAGTAGTTGTGATTCTTTGAAGTTTAGTCTATTGTAATAGATGTATCTGCTTGGCAGTAATTTGCACTCCTTCCATGGGCTACATGGAATAGAAACAAATGATGAAATTCTAACTTAGAGCTGTAGGTTTTATCCAAGACTTGCTAAATCCCTGTGGGTGAGGGAAAGGTGCATTCTTTGGACAGCTATACTAAGGCTGCCTCCACCTTTCCTCTGAGATGCTGTGCCTGTTCCACCTTTCCTCTGGGATGCTGTGCCTGTTCTACCTTTCCTCTGGGATGCTGTGCCTGCTCCACCTTTCCTCTGGGATGCTGTGCCTGCTCCACCTTTCCTCTGGGATGCTGTGCCTGCTCTTGTGTGCTTCTCCTCTGCAGCTGCCCTCCAGCCAGGAACTGGGCTTCCAGGGGTGTACCACGATGCATGCCTTTTCCTGAATCCTAGGGATCTGAACTTAGATCTGGGATGCTGTGCCTGCTCCACCTTTCCTCTGGGATGCTGTGCCTGCTCTTGTGTGCTTCTCCTCTGCAGCTGCCCTCCAGCCAGGAACTGGGCTTCCAGGGGTGTACCACGATGCATGCCTTTTCCTGAATCCTAGGGATCTGAACTTAGAGCTTCATGCTTGCACAGCAGGCATAGGCCAACTGAGCTGCCTCCCCAGCCCTCATGTTGTTTTTTCATATTTTTATTTGCTTTGTTTTGTTTTTTTGAGGCAAGATCTCCTTATGTAGCCTTGGCTGGCCTAGAACTCACTATGTAGACCAGGCTGGTGTCAAACTCACAGAAATCTTCCTGCCTCTGCCTCCTGAGGGCTGGCAGTGCTGTGGGCTACTACAAATTTTAATTTTTAATGATGTGTAAATGTGTGTGTGGGGGGGGTTGTGCATATGCCTACATATGTCTACATATGCCTACATCTGGGGGAGTGCAGTGTCTACAGAAGAGGGCAACAGACCCCTGGAACTGAAGTTACAGCATTATGAACCACTGAAATGGGTACTGGGAACTCAGCTTGGATCCTCTGGAAGAGCAACACATGCTTTTAACCTCTTAGCACCCCCGCCTCCCCATGATTTTGTTAAGACACAAATCTATTATTGTGCAAACCCACTGCCTCTCATTACTCAAGGATCCAGTCTAGTTGCTGCAGAGCCTGTCTGCAGGCTCTCCCAGGGCCAGGCCCTGTGTGCCTCCCAGCCACCCCCACCAGGAGCCCAACATGCTGAGCTAATACTTGGCAGCCTCCTCCATGTATGAAGTCCTCTCCTCTGTTCCCCCTCCATGTATGCAGTCCTCTCCTCTGTTCCTCCTCCATGTATGCAGTCCTCTCCTCTTCCTCCTCCTCTTCTCCTCTCCTGACTTCCCACCAACACATGTCCTCTCCTCTGACACTTCTTAGCAGGATTACTTTCTTGGCACACTTGTCTCCACAATGGTCTATAGCTAACCACCCTCCTTACTTGGAACTGTAATTTCCCTTAGCCGTGTCTCCGTGGGAGAAACTGGTTCCTTTAATCTTTTTTCTTACTCCTGTACGAGGGACACATGGGCAGTCATGGGAGATGCATAATTTATTTGTTGAATGATGATTTAATCTTCAATTTTTAGCTTGTTTTATTTTATGTTTATGAGTGTATTGCCTTTATGTATGTATGTACACTTGTGCAATGTCCATGGAGGACAGAAGAGGGTGTTGGATCCCTTGGAACTACGGTTATGGAAGGTTGTTAGCTGCCATGTGAGTGCTGGGAACTGAACCCAGGTCTTCTGCAAGAGCAGCCAGTGCTCTTAACTGATAAGCCATCTCTCCAGCCTCTAGCTTTTTAGAAAAAACTATTTTATATCTATGAGTGTTTTGCCTGCTTGTATGAGCACCACTTATGTACCTGTGCCAGAATCCATTGGTTCTTCTAGACCTGGAATTATACATGGTTGTGAGTTGCCATATGGGTGTTGGGAACTGAAACTGGGTCCTTTGCAAGAACAGCCAGTGCTCTTAACTGCTGAGCCATCCCTCCAGTCCCTGATTTCTAGCTTTTATGATATGATTGTGGTATCCTCTGCTTTCATGACATGGTATGTAAATTGGGGGGTGAACTACAAGCAAAGATATTTGATTCTTCCTTTCCCTCCCTCCCTTCTGTCCTTTCTTTTTCTTCTCTCTTCCCTACCTTCTGTTTTTAGAGAGGGCCTTGCTACTTATCTCTGGCTGTCCTGATGCTCTGTGCTCCAGGCTGGTGTCCAGCTCACTGCAGTGGGCCACCTTGCCTAGCTCAGCCAGCCACTTTCTAAGTTAATTCCATTACTACACTGATTGTTCAGATGAGGAAGGTGAGCGCTACAGAGAAGTTCAATAACTGGTTCAAGGTCACACAGCTTGGAACTAGTACAAGGTGATGATGAGCCCTCTCAAAACTGCTGCTCATTATTTCCAAGTCTTCAGCCACCATGAGTCCAAGTTGTTACTCCTCTGCAGCCTTGCAGCTAGAGGAGCTGTGTGCCTGTGCTGTGTGACTGTTGTGTGTTGGAAGCTGTGCATATTGTACAGCTGAACTGTCAGGAGAGTGTGAAACAAAAACATTGCTATTAATAGTTTTCAGGTGGAGAGACTGTTACAGACGTTATACAAGTCATAGACTGACAAGCCCTTGTGCATGTGCATGAGTCTGTTAAATTGTAGCAGACTGGGTAAATTGTAATGTCCCGGGGAAAGCTTTCTTGTCTCCTGCTTGCATCTAGATATTTATTTACTTATCCATTTATTTACTTATTTTTGAGGCCATCTCATTTAGCCTAGCCTGGCCTTATAATTGATATGTAGACAAAGATGACCTTGAACCCTGATTCTCCTGCCTGTCCCTCCTGAGTGCTAGGATTATAAGTGTGCACTACCACTCCTGGTTTTATGTAGTTCTGGGAGTGGAATCCGGGCTTCGTGCATGTTAACACTATCAACTGAGCACCAGCCTCAGGCCTAGATAATGCTTAAAAACCTACAGATTTGTTAATGATGTCTTACGCCTTTTAGAGATGGAGCTAGAATAATAAGCATGTTTTTCAGATGTCCAGTGGAGCGCCAAAATAGAAGCAAGATGAATATTCCATTCCGCATTGGCAATGTCAAAGGCGATGAAGCTTTAGAAAAGCGATTTCTTGATAAGGCAGTGGAACTCAACATGATCTCCTTGAAAGGGCACAGGTAACATACCTCTGGTCTCCAAGTCTGTGAAAGGAAGGATGAAGTGGATCTAGGAGCTTGGAACAGCTCAGCCTGGACTGCTGGGGAACAGTCACAGTCCCTGGCTTGGTCACAGTACAACTTCTATGGAGTTTTGTTAGCATTGAAAATGTCTTACCCTGCTCTCATGGCACCAAACCTCTGATGGCATCGGGCACTCTGCCCTGGTGTTAGAGCATCACTGGGCTGACCATGAGATCCCCCGCCTTGGCGCTGTTGCACAGCCTTTCCGGTGGCATGCCAGGAGCCCCCAGTCCACCCTCTGCATCCGCCTTTTCTCCCCCCATTTATTTTTTTTTCTTTATTGAAAGTGGATAGTTTGGATATGATCAAAGTCCAATGTATACATGTCACAGTGAAACCCATTAGTTTCTAAAATTAATATGCTAATGAGCACAATAAAAATATGACTAGAGTGAGGTGACCCAGTGTGAGCATGATGGACCTTCACTGCACAAGGGAGACTTTCCTAATGATAGAAGTGGAAGCTTGGTACCGTCTCTTGGGGCTGGTTTTCAGGTGGGAAGTTGGGCATCCTGATTTCAGGTGCTGCAACTCCTAGGAGACGTGATTAGTGAAAGTTGTGTTATGTTAAATTAGATGTATTTTAATTTTTACTTTTCTTCTGTGGTGCTGAAGATTGAACCCAGGGCCTTATACATGAAAGGCAAGTGCTTTAACATTGATCTGCCTCCTCTGCCTGGTTTTCTTGGCCTTAATGGTTGGGGCTTTGTTGTTCTAGGTCAGTGGGAGGTATCCGTGCTTCTCTCTATAATGCTGTCACAACTGAAGATGTTGAGAAGTTGGCTGCCTTCATGAAAAATTTTTTGGAGATGCATCAGCTATGAACGTGTCTTAAGTACCTGCACTCTGCTCTTGAACAGCATGCAGAGTAGAGTAACTTGGAATTGGCGACAAAAACTTAACACACGGTATTTTCTAAATACGTACTTATGCAGATTCTTCTTTTTTCAAAGAGTAACAGCTAAACATCCAGAACTCGGCAGAGCTGATGAGACGACCAGCTGATGGCCACCTTAATTTTGACTTGAACTGGAAGGATTTAAAAAAATCTTCCTATTGCCTTTCTAATGAATTCAGCTTATTTTGTCTTTGCTGCTATTTGTCTAGGTGGATACTTGCCTTGGAACTTGTTCTGCCAGCTCCAATTAGTTATTTCTAGAGTCACAGGGACCTAGCACATGGTGGTTGGGAAGGTCCTTAATTCTGAATCTAGATAGCAGTGAGTCTCCCGGGTTCTACAGCTAGTTGGTTAAAGGCAATAGTGACCCTTGTGAGCATTTTGAAGTTCAAGCAAAAAGGAAAATTATAGATCTTTATACTGCTACTCTCCTAAACAGATGAAAGTGACCTACAATATAAATACTTATATAGCAGGCCTGTTTTTAACTCCATATGGTTTTTATCCATGTGTTTATATTTTTAATGAAACACTACTGTAAAGGCTTTTAGAGTTTGTTAAATCTGTGACCTTGTACATTACCACACTGCTAACAACAGTTGTACCCGCCCTCCCCACTTGGAAGCTGCTTCATGGAAAGGCTCTAGAGGTTACGTAATTCTCTTTTCTACTCCTTCCTACAGGTAGAAGAAATGGTTGGTTTGCTCTTTGTTTTTCAGTTATGTTGTTACACAAAAAAAGTGCATTTCATTCCTTGAACTGTGTTTGTGTGATTGCTTTTATAAAATTTGACCAGAGCAATACTGTATGATCCAGATCTTTGCTAAAGTCCTTGTTCATCTGTTAGTATTTTCTGTTGACTCTGTGAAGAACATTAAAGCCTTAAAACAGCTAAACCATTGTGGATGGATTCTTCTGCTTGTTTTGTGGATAAATATTTCTTTTAAATGTTCTGATGGGAAGGCAAGCATCTAAAAATAGCCTGTGATAAGGGTAATTTTGTTCAAGCAGAGGCGTCTTAGTTCTTGTGCAACTGTTTTCTACAGATTTCACCCAGTGTGCTTGTTTGCCACTTACTTTGAGAACAGACACAATTAGCAGAGCTCCTGCCAGCATAACTCACTGTGCAAAGTTTTGTGAACTCTGTCCCTGTTAGGCTGGAAGAAGGCCAGCAGAACAGTTTTGAGCTCTTCCCTTTTCGTTTGATCACACAAGGGCACATTGATTTCTTTCACTGATTTCTGGGCGCTGACTAGTTGGGTCTCCTGGTGACGTTTCAGCCTCCTAGACCTGGTTTGTGAAAGGATTGCAATAGCTTCCCCGCTCATTGCAGGATGTGTGTGTGTGTGTTTAAAACAAGGTCTTAAGGCAGGATGAGAAGAATCATCAGCATAATCCCTGTGGAATCCAACTAATGGCCAACAGGCAGTGGCAGTGCTGTCAGCCTCTTCCTCCTCAGTGTTTGCACACCCCGTTGTCTTCACGAGCCCCAGGTTTCTCAGATCTCTGCTTCTGCTCTCCTTGTCATGACTGGCTTTAGTAGCCTCATCTCTGCCCCATCCACCCCTCCTACCAGGCCGTTTGTTCTGACTTTGCGTTCTTTGTTGTTATGTGAATGGTCCCAGGCTTTTTAAGTCTGTCAGTCAGAGAGCTTCCTAGTATATGCCGTTGTTTCCTATGCTAATGGTTCTTGGGATATGGCATATATTTGCTCATGCCATGCTAAGCTTGGAGTTCCTGCCCTACTCAGACCACTCAGTAAGATGTCTTTAAGACCTGCCAGCCTCCTCACCTCATGTCTCTGTTAGTGTTTGTTCTCTTCCCTTTTTCTGTCACCAAGCTGACCCCTTTATCTCAGCAGAACAGCTCCCTTCTCTAGTGCTGAGGCGGTTGCCTGTCTGCCTTACACTTAGGAGGTGTTCGGACTGCCTGATGAATGCAAAGGTTTAATGTGTGGTTTCCGAGGATTGGACACAGTTTAGAGTAGTCAAGGCAGAATATAATCTCAATGTGTGGATTTTATAAAATTTCAAAAGTGTAGTATGCAGTGTGATTTCATTGTCTACTAAAGGGTCGAATACAGCTCTGTGGTTGAAGGGGGAAAGTTCAAATCTCACGAAGTGCCTGTGCCTAGAATTGACTTTACCAGTTTGAAAGCTTTTGGAGGTAGCCACTTGTTTGGTAATAGTAAATACTGTAGTACAAATTCTGAGGAAATAATCAGAGCCTAAAATGTGACCTTTGTTACAAGAGATGAGCAGATGCTAGTCTGCTGACCCTGTGGAGAGCAGTGGGAGGGGGTGTTAATGGTGCAGAGGCTGGTCAGGTTGCAGGGCAAAAACCTGCTGGCCTGTCAGGGGCAAGGCAGACAGGCCAGCCCTTGGGGCCTTGTGAGGCTGCCTCTCATGTTCTTTGGGATCCTCTAAATGGCTTATTCTCCAAACTCATTCTGAAGCTTATTTTTCTCCTTTAGACTTCTTTATGGCACATGCTCTAATGCCATTCCACTGAGAAAAAACATTTTCATGCTCCAAATGCTCACTGCACATACTGCCTTGTCTGTAATACTGGAGATCTGTTCCTCGCACAAGAAATAAAATTGGGTTCTGTCCCCAACCTTCATTCTGCTAGACTCCTGTTTATTGGAAGAAATATCCAGTGTCTTGTCACCGGAATGTAGCAACTGATGCTGGAAGGGTTGGCATGCTCTTGGTGGAGCTGTGTGAAGCAGTAATTTGTCTTCCTCTTAGAGCTGAACAGCCACTAAGACCATAAAAACAGAAAAGACCCATTGATAGATTAGATGGCCAGTTCTCCATGGGCATTACAAGGTCTGGCCTCATCACTGGGATTAATGTTTGTTCTAGTGTGTTCCTTATAAGGAAAAGAAAATGAAGAATTTTCTCACATTTGATCGGAATGAACATAATTAAAAAGTGTAATGCTACTGAGTTGCTAAGAAATCAATCACTTTAATTGGAAAGATTTCCTTACCTCTGTTACTAGGCTCTTGGTAATTTAAAATTGGAATCCCTGACAGTTTGTGATAAATTGGCAGAGCAGGAAAGAAGTTCTAATTACGCCTGGATTATTCCAGAGTGAATAGAAAATTGTGATCGAAGACATGTAGAGAGAGAGAGAGAGAGAGAGAGAGAGAGAGAGAGAGAGAGAGAGAGAGAGAGAGAGAAAGAGAGAGAGAGAGAGAGAGAGAGAGAGAGAGAGAGAGAGAGGGAGAGGCTAACAGTGAGCAAAGAGTTGCTGAAAAAAATTTCAAGCAGCTAAAGGATAAATTCATTTGATGTGACGGAAACAAGGGCCTATGTATCTGAGAATCTGCAGATGTAAATTAGATTTCCTATAAGCATATTAGAAAAAGCTTACATACAAGAATGTTCTTAGGGCAGGAGAGATGGCTCAGTGGTTAAGAGCAGTTACTATTCTCGCAGAGGACCTGGGTTTGGTTCCCAACACTCATATGGCAGCTCACAACTGTCTCTTAACTCCAGTTCCAGAGTTAAGAACTCTGTTCATACCTTCTTCTGACCTCCATGGCCACTACATGCACATGGTATACTTAAACATGCAGGCAAAATATAAATATATGTAGAAAATTCTGTATGTGAACAGAAATTAACCCTATTTACTAGCTAGTCTTGGACCTCACTTGGGGAGCAAGATGAAATTTGTGGTCTGGTGAAATGACTCAGTAGGGAGAGGCAGTTGCTGCCAAGACTGACAACCTAAGTTTGTTACCTGGAACCCACATGGAAGGAGACCCTGACCTCCACCCATGCACTCCCTTCATTTCTGAAACTTCCCTAAGAAGACCTGAGGAAGAGGCTGGATTTTTGGTTGATGACCTGAGGTATACATTTATTTTGAAATACTTGTGTTTATTTTATAAATTATTTTGTTACCTTATAGGGTTTATATTGCAAAAAGATATATAAGTATAGATACAATTCTAAGCTTATAGAAAATTGACTAGATTAGGTGAACGGGCTATGCTTCAGCCAGAATCAGGGCTGACAGCTCTAGGGACTTAAGGGTGTGCTTTTTTAGTATGTACATACATGTGTTTTTATGAACTATTAAGGGTGGGTTGGATACATTGAACTTCATCTCTACATGGTGTTTATTCCAAAGAACAAGGACATTCAGAGCATAATTACTGTTTTGCATTTATTTTGTGTATGTATCTGGGGGGGGGCGGTATGGAGGTCAGAGGACAGCTTGCGGGAGTCAGTTCTCTCATCTTTACAGCACAATTAAATCAGACATTTAACACATGAACTTGATTTACAGTTCATACTCAAGTTTTGCCATTCACCCCAGGAACATCCTTTGTAGCTATTTTTCCAGTTCAGTATTTAGATCACACTCTCGCACTTAATTGTCGTGTCTTTTCATCTAAATATAAAGTAGTCCTTCAGCCCTATTCATGTTATTGGCAGGCTGTGAAGAATCTCTGAAGGCCATTGTGGAGTAGAATTGGGTCTGTCCACATTTGTTCTTGTGGCTTCTTCAGGTCTTGCATTCTATCAGGGATACCACACAGCTGACATCCTGTCCTGTGTGTCCCGGCAGGAGCTCCTGATGCTGGTCTTTGGTTGTACCACTTTGGAGCCTTGGCTAACATGTTTGTGAGGCCTCCTTGCTGTCATCTTGCTACTTGGCTCTTGGTGATAAATAGTAATTTATGGAGAAATATTTTAAGACTAAATTTCATTTTCTTCCTTGAATAAATTACATACAAGTTCCATGAAAAGAAAGTGAAGTTTAAGGAGAAGGTGAAGTGATACATTATTTTTGCTTACAACACCTCTCTCAAACACCCAAGAATATAAGCAGAGCTTACAAAACAAAGTACATTTTGGGAGGCCCAAACCAGTAGTCAAGTATGTGCATTGTAGAAAATAAATTTGGACATGTTCTGGGTGTTCCAGTTTAGATTCAAAATATGCCCCCCACCCCTCCCATTCCCAATGCAAAGCAGTTCAAGGTGGAGGCTTTTGGGAGGTGATTGGGTAATACCTTTGGGTAATAAGCCCACTATAAAATGTGCTGGGGGAGGCCAGATAAGGTGGTATATGCTTTTCATCTCAGAAGTCAGGAGGCAGAAGCAGGTGGGTGTCTGAATTTGAGGCCAGCCTGGTCTACATAGATTGTTCTAGGCCAGCCAGGGCGACATAGTAAGACCGTGTCTCAAAAAAAAAAAAAAAAATGCTGGGGGAGAATCTTTGCATGTTGGATGCATTTACATCTAGAGCAAATTTTCTAAGAAAGTAGGTACAGCCTAGCTCTATCTTTAGCTCTAGCTCTTACCTGTTCAGCTACTCCACAGTTTCCCCAGCAGCTAACAAGCTAACAACTGCAGCAGACAATTATTCAGTGTATTCCATGAACAAGATTCTTGTGAAGACTTCCATGAACGAAACAGTCAAGATTTTGAATTGGTCAGAATTTTGTTGGTTGCACTAGACAGAACATTTTATACAAACTGGCTGAAACATTTTTTAAAAAGAGAACAGAAAGAAGGGAGGATTTATTGGTTGATAGAACAAGAAAGTGGAGCAGGGCCGTCCAGCCTCTCTACAGCCCCACCTTCCTGACCTGGGCCTTAGCTTGCTTTCACAACGTGCTTCACGAGCCCCCTGTGGCGACAGTGATCTGACACTGCCATTGCACATAGGCTGACCAGGTGAGAGCATGTCTGCCTCACCTTCATTGCCTGAGCCAATGAAGAAAGGACAGGCCATTGGATACAATAAGTCAAGGTTTAGCTACTGCTGCAGCTGAGTGCCAGGACCAACCCCAGCTAGGCCTTAATGGAAACCTGGTAGTTTGCTAAATACACTGCCTTTGAGCTAGATGTGGAACATACCTGTATTAATTACTTTTCCATTGCTATGTTAAAACACCGTGACCAAGAGAACTTACAGAAAGAAGAGCTTGTTTCAGCTTACAGTTCCAGGTTCTAGAGGGATTAGAGTCCATCATGGCGGGGAAGCATGGTGGCGGGAGGTGGCCAGAGTAGAAAGCAGAACACTCACATCTTGAAGCAGGCACTGGAAGCAGAATGTGACTGGAAATCCGGCAAGGACTGAGAACTCTCAAAGCCCACACCAAGTGACATGCTTCCTCCAGCAAGGCCACATCTCCCAAAACCTTTCCAAAACAGCGCCACCAACTGGGGACAAAAACGTCCAAATACTTGGAGCCTATGAAGGACATTCTCATTCAAACCACAACAATACCTATAATTCTAGCATTCAGGAGGCTGAGGCAGGAGAACCGCAAGTTGGATTTCTGCCTTGACTACATGGTGAGAACCTGTCTACAGCAATAACACTGAATTCTGATTTTAAAATATTTTATTGTTTTTATTTTATGTATATAGTGTATTGCCTGCATGTATGTAAGTACACCCGTGTCGTGCAATTCCTGTGGAGGTCAGAGAGGGCATCAGATCCTCTGGAACTGGAATTATAGATGGTTGTTAGCTGCCGTGTGGGTGCTAGGAATTGAACCTGGGTCCTCTGCAAGAACAGCCAATGCTGTTAACCATTGAACCAAGTCTCCAGCCCCAAATTCTGATTTTCTTTTTCAAGACAAGTTCTTGCTGTGTGGCTCAGGCTAGCCCAGAACTCAAGATCTTTCTAACTCTGCCACTCTTACATCAAGTACAGGGATTACAAGTGTGTGCCAAAATTCTGTTTTCTGTTGCCTTTGTAGAATTCGCAGCCTAGTTGGAGATCTGTATAAATAACTAAACAAATGGCTGCAGTACAGGAAAGAACACAGAACTGTGACACTATAAGGTGTCTAGACTGGAAGGTGGGAGGTAACATTTAGGCTGAACTCTGAATGATTTCAGGAGTTCATGAAGGAGAAGGATTTAAAGAGACAGGCACAGGAGAAATGTGGACATCTGTGGGGAGGGAAGACAGTTATCATTTGGCTTTTAAAGAAGTATTTTATTTTGCCAGGTGTGGTGGCGCATGCCTTTAATCCCAGCACTCGGGAGGCAGAGGCAGGCGGATCTCTGTGAGTTCAAGGCCAGTCTGGTCTACATAGTGAATTCCAGGACAGCTTGGGCCACAGGGAGACCCTGTCTCAAAAAGATCAAAAAAAAAAAAAAAGAATTTTATGTAGATGAGTGTGTTGCCTGCATATGTGTAAGTACACTAGTGTCATGCAGTGGCCCAGGGTTCAATCCTCTGCACTACCAAAAAGAAAAAGAAAAGAACAACATCCAGCCACCACAGAACAGCTCTTTCTTCCATTCTCTAATGGCTGTCTACGGGTTGGCTCACTTGGATGGCCTTATCCCTTCTGCCTGCCTATTTGGTTGGCAGCCATTTGGTGGAAGTGACCTCATCTCCTGGGACTTAAAACTACTAGGGGGAACTGAGACGCCAGGAGTCAGGGAGAGAAGGGGATTGTCAAGGACAGCCAGGTCAGAAGAACTCAGGCAAGCAGCCTGATGACCGTCGCTGAGTTGAATAGAGAGTTCCATGAAGACCCAGTCAAGCTCCAGAACACTGATATTCAATCTATATCCTTCATATAAATTAAATTGATATAAATTCAAGTGTGTTCTGGAAAAAAAAAAAGGTAAAAGAAAAGACCATTTACACTGTGCCAGTGATTCTACCTGCCATCCTCTCAGTGAGTTCAGAGCCCAGTCACAGAAACAGATGCAAGTCGGCCACTGTCTCAGGAAGGCAGATTTTGGTACCTATCACTGCAGATCTATCTCGCTTTTTGCAATTTTTCCAGTGAAGGGTGACAGAGCATGCACTAAAAAATACACCACTCTGGTATAAGAATAATTTTTAGCTAAAGACACATTTTTTTTTTCAAGAAACAGATGCAAGAAGGGCTGTGATGCAGCTCAGTCATAGAGCGCTTGCCTGGCGGATACAAGGTGTGGGATTCCATCCCTAGCACTGAAAAATAATAACTAGATAGGTAAATGACACTCTAATATCCACTCTTCTTCCGGTAAGTAGAAGGCTAAAACTTCATGTGAAAGATGCCTGTCCCGCAGCAGGGAAGAGACATTCATCCATGGAAGCCACAGCCAAGAGAATGCTCTACAAACAGATTCTGAATACACACCTTCCTTTAACCTCTCATAATTCAGTCAACCTTTCTGCCTCTCTGTTCAACCTAACATAAAAGCTTTTGGTAGCCCGATGTGATGGCACATACTTTTAGTCCCAGCACTCAGGAGGCAGAGGCAGGTGGATCTCTGTGAGATCAAGGCCAGTCTGTTCTCCATAATGAGTTCTAGGCCCGTTGGGGCTACAGGGAGAACATGTCTCCAAAAGAAAAAAAACAAAAAACTTTTGGGTTTCACTGCTCCTTTGTTTCCTTGTGAGCTGCTCCCATGTTGCACACAGCTTAGGAGCTCTGCTCTTGTTAATGTAGCTTCTATTAACTGGACTCTCAGGCCCAGTTAGAGCCCTAACACAGCAGAGGCAAAGTTTTGCTTCCCCTGCCCAAGTAACATTTTTCCTGAGGGCAAGTCAATAGCTCAGAAGAAACAGCAATCTCTCCCACTATTGGAGGGAAAACTGGTTACTTTTTGTTATGATATGAATATGAAATGTCTCCCACATGGGGCTAGAGAGATGGCTCAGCAGTTAAGAGAACTGACTGTGGTTAAGAGCTCTTACAGAGGACCCAGGTTTGATTCTCAGCACCCACATGGTGCCTATCAACTGTCCATAACTCCAGTTCCAGGGGATCTGACCCTCTTCTGACCTCCACAGGCATTGCAGGACACTTACACACATGCAGGCAGTACACTCATACACATAAAAAAATAAATAAATTTAAAAATTTTAAAAAGAAATGTCTCCCACAGGCTCATGTGTTGAACACTAGTCCCCAGCTAGTGGACTCTTTCTGGAGGCTGTGGGAACTTTCTGAAACAGGCCCTAGCTGGAAGCAGAAGGTCACTGGAAGCGTGTTAGCCACTCTCTCATTGCTCTGATGAAAGCAACTTGTTTACTTTTGCTCACAGTTTGAGGGTTCAGTTCATGACAGGAAAGTCTGGGCGGAAGGAGCAAAGGTCATTGCATCCATAGCCAGGAAACTTGCTTTCTCCCTTTTATTCAGTCCTGAACCCCAGTCCATGGGATGGTGCTGCCCACATTCAGGGTGAGTGTTCCATCCTCAGTGAAATTTTCTAGAAACACACTTCATAGACACACCCAGAGTTATGCTTCCACCATGGTTCTCAAGGCAGTCAAGCTGACAGTGAGCATTAATCCTTACAGGGAGCAGGCCCGCCAAGTCTCTACCTGGCCCCGTCCCTTACTCTTTTCTGCCTGAGGTGAACAAACTCCTCTATCACATGTTCCTGCCCCCACCCCTGAAGTTCTGCTCAAGCACATAGGGCCAAGCAATGTGTGAGCTAAAACAACCACCCCCGCCCTTAAGTCGTTCTGTCAAGTATTTCGACAACACGGACAAGAAAGCCAACTAACACATTGGCTTTTTGAGAAACAATGTGCGGGTCACCAAAATGATACTGGACTAGAGAACGGTTCAAGAAAATCAGTCATGAATGGGATTTTGTAGCCTGACTCAAGAACCTAACCTTTGCAACGCATGACTCAGATACAGAAATGTGAGGGGCGAAGGGAAATGAGTGAAGGAATCCTGTCCCAAGGAGTCAAAGACCTCCAGGAGGTCTGGGTGTAAAGCTAAAGACGGGAACATCCAGCTGGTGGGATGCTAGAGGATCTATAAGCCCAGGGTGCCACCATCTCTCCTGACCTCTGCACAGTCCCCTCCTCCATCGGTTTCTTCCACCTCATTACATAACTAAGGGCTCTCCCCATGGGAAAGCAGTTGTTATGGTTTGAACGTACAATGTCCCCATACGCAAATCTCATGCAGTGAGACAGCCAGGAAGTCACAACAGCTACTTTACTGGCTGAAGGAGAAAACAAGGAGGTGACCCAGCAGCAGCACAAAGGTCCCACTGCCTGGTGAAGACAGAGCCTCCTAGGGCAGAATAACCCAGCTGCCCCACTGACAGCCTGAGCAAGGAGAAATAGCTGGCTTCTCCCTTCCTCCTGACCTTAGCTATCTCCCTGGTGCTTCTGACTGCCATCCTGTGCAGACCAGCTAGCAAGGAATTCTGGGAGCTCCTGGCGTCGGGTGTGGCCTGCAGGAGCAGAGGGGCCACTCGAGCAGTTGCTGTGGGCCAAGTCTCCGTACTGTGCCCTTCAGGCCAACAGCCTCAAGTCCAAAAGCAAAGGTTTCAGAACTTAGGTGGTCAGAGAGTGTACCGCAGGTGCAGACTAATTCAGGAGTTGCTTTTGTCAGGGTGGAGCTTGAACTTGGCACTCCTGGTTCCTACTAGTGAAAGGGAAGGCCCACCCTTGTCCTGCCAACAGGATGGGAAAATAAGTGAGAGGCTCTTGGGATTTGAGTGTGAGCAAATCGCCAATACCACACCAGCAGAACAGCATGAGTCCTGAGTGAGGTTCATGTGGTGATGCAACAAGGGACCAGGCAACGAGCCATGTATCCTGAAAGGTCTTGCCTAGCTGGGGACCAGCCTGGACCTCAAGAGATGGCTGCTGTAGGCTTTGGTAGCTGGTCTGGTATCACACTTTAGCTCCAACTGTGCATCAGAGAGTACCTCAGTGTTCTGCAGGAAGACCTTAACTCTTCTGGTTGCCACAAGTCTGCCTTTCTTTCCTGCTCAATCAATAAACTGCTGCACCCCACTGTGACAGACTTTCCAAATAAAAGTACCTGGAGCCACAGTTTAGCAAAATGTGTCTTCAGGGGCACCCAGCAAATGGAGCATTCCCAAGCACAGATGGGTAAGAAGTGTGTTTTATGTTGTGCAAATATTTTCTTTACCTTGGGCCTTCTGGCTGTAAATTTGATGCATCATAATCTTGGTGAAGAACATTTGCCCTCAGGAAAAATGTTACTTGGGCAGGGGAAGCAAAACTTTGCCTCTGCTGTGTTAGGGCTCTAACTGGGCCTGAGAGTCCAGTTAATAGAAGCTACATTAACAAGAGCAGAGCTCCTAAGCTGTGTGCAACATGGGAGCAGCTCACAAGGAAACAAAGGAGCAGTGAAACCCAAAAGTTTTTTGTTTTTTTTCTTTTGGAGACATGTTCTCCCTGTAGCCCCAACGGGCCTAGAACTCATTATGGAGAACAGACTGGCCTTGATCTCACAGAGATCCACCTGCCTCTGCCTCCTGAGTGCTGGGACTAAAAGTATGTGCCATCACATCGGGCTACCAAAAGCTTTTATGTTAGGTTGAACAGAGAGGCAGAAAGGTTGACTGAATTATGAGAGGTTAAAGGAAGGTGTGTATTCAGAATCTGTTTGTAGAGCATTCTCTTGGCTGTGGCTTCCATGGATGAATGTCTCTTCCCTGCTGCGGGACAGGCATCTTTCACATGAAGTTTTAGCCTTCTACTTACCGGAAGAAGAGTGGATATTAGAGTGTCATTTACCTATCTAGTTATTATTTTTCAGTGCTAGGGATGGAATCCCACACCTTGTATCCGCCAGGCAAGCGCTCTATGACTGAGCTGCATCACAGCCCTTCTTGCATCTGTTTCTTGAAAAAAAAAATGTGTCTTTAGCTAAAAATTATTCTTATACCAGAGTGGTGTATTTTTTAGTGCATGCTCTGTCACCCTTCACTGGAAAAATTGCAAAAAGCGAGATAGATCTGCAGTGATAGGTACCAAAATCTGCCTTCCTGAGACAGTGGCCGACTTGCATCTGTTTCTGTGACTGGGCTCTGAACTCACTGAGAGGATGGCAGGTAGAATCACTGGCACAGTGTAAATGGTCTTTTCTTTTACCTTTTTTTTTTTCCAGAACACACTTGAATTTATATCAATTTAATTTATATGAAGGATATAGATTGAATATCAGTGTTCTGGAGCTTGACTGGGTCTTCATGGAACTCTCTATTCAACTCAGCGACGGTCATCAGGCTGCTTGCCTGAGTTCTTCTGACCTGGCTGTCCTTGACAATCCCCTTCTCTCCCTGACTCCTGGCGTCTCAGTTCCCCCTAGTAGTTTTAAGTCCCAGGAGATGAGGTCACTTCCACCAAATGGCTGCCAACCAAATAGGCAGGCAGAAGGGATAAGGCCATCCAAGTGAGCCAACCCGTAGACAGCCATTAGAGAATGGAAGAAAGAGCTGTTCTGTGGTGGCTGGATGTTGTTCTTTTCTTTTTCTTTTTGGTAGTGCAGAGGATTGAACCCTGGGCCTTGCACATTGTAAGCAAACACTTTAGCACTGAATTGTGTCTCCAGGCCCCTGGCAGTTTTGAGAGCCATATGCTGACTCCTCCAGTTCTTCAATAGCCAGCCTAACCTTTCTTGGTTTTCTGTCTTAACCTCACCCAGTTTTACCCTCTTGGTCTTCAGCGGGAAGCCAGCGGCAGCTCTAGCATTGCTGTGACCAGTATCTGACAAGAAGCAACTTAAGGAAGGAAGGTCTATTTTGGGTTACAGTTTAAGAAGGGATACAGTCCATCGTGGTGGGGAATGCACGGAGGCAGGAAGTAAGGTGGCTGGTTATGCACCTTTGTAGTCAGAAATTAAAGTGGGGCCAGGTGAAGCTTGGCTGTCAAACCTTAAGGTCTGACCCCTGTGACCTTCTTCCTCTAGCAACGCTCCACCCCCTAAAGTTTCCAAAACCTTCCAGAACAGCACTTTAAGTTTGGGACCAAGTGTTTAAACATAGGAGCCTGTGGGGGACAGTTCATATCCAAACCACAGCCGGGGGCAGTTCTTGAATGTGAGCTGGTGAGCTCTGCACAGTCACCTTGGCTGCCCTGCCATCCAGGTTACTATGGGGATGAGGTCCTTGCCCTGTGCTACCCTTTCTGATAGGCTTCTTATTGATAGCCTTAATACTTTGTTTTGTTCCAAGGATATTCAAATGAGATACTGCATTTACGAACACAATTAAATATACACTATACTTTCCATTATACTGCAGAGATACTAATTGGTGTTAAATTGACTTTTGGACTATTTTTTCATGGAAACCTTTTTTCCAGATGATTGTCTAATATAGACATGCCTTGATTTATGAAAATACCGCCTTGATTTATGAAAATACTGTGTCCTGATAAACCCATTGCGAGTTGACAGTATTGTTGAAAATGCATTCAATATGTGTAACTGCCCAAACGTTAAAGCGTAGCCATATAGCACAATGCAGGGTGTTGGTTGTTTACCCTCCTGACCCAAAAGATCAAAATCTCTTGAATTTATATTGATTTTGCACAGCGAGTAAACAAAATGCTTCTAAGCAAAACCATTGTAAACTAGGGATTCTATGTCCAATTGTATATGAATTTGGGCATATTAATATATCTTACTCTCAGTTGCAGTTTGTGTCATTTACTTTGCTGTCATAATTGGAGTGGTTTGTGTGTATGTGTATGTTGTGTGCAGTGGATGTGTGTGTGGTGTATACTTGTGAGTATGCAGGTATGTCGTCATGTGAGTGCATTCAGAGGACAGAGAGACACTGTTCTCTTCCTCTACCCATCTGTATCACTTTGAGACAGGGCCTCTCACTAACCCTGAAGCACGCCTTTTCAGTTAGGTTGGCTGGCCAGCGAGCTCTCTGGATCTGCCTGTCTCTGTGCCCCAATGTGGGCATTGTAGACACATGTAGCTTGGTTTTTATTCTTTAACATGGGTGCTGGGGATTTGAACTCAGGTCAATGTGCTTGCAGAGCAAGCAGTCTTATCTACTGAGCTATCTCCCCAACCCCTGGAGTGTTTTTTTTTTAATGCCCAGTAAGAGATTTACAATATATACAAAAATGATATTTGAATAGTTTACCCACATGTACATTTTGCTCATTGCTAGAAACCAGTCTATCCTGCTGTAACTGCTCATGTAACTGGAGCCAGCAGAAGGCTGCCTTCTAGACTGGCTGATGGAACCAATTTGGGCACATATCTGTCATTCTCCAGTGGGTAGTTGAGGTGTGTGCTGTGGTACTGGCCAAGCCCCAAGTGGGAGAATAGATACTTCAGGACTTCTCTGGGCCCTGGAGAAGACCACTATCATTTTTGTTCCATTCTACTGGGCAAAGAAAGTCACAGAGTTAAACCCAGGCTCAAGAGCTGGTGAGACAGTCTCTTTGTCTCTGTCTTTCTGTCTCTCTGTCTCTCTCTTTCTCTCTGTCTTATCCAGTCTCAGACTTATCCAGAGCTTCATACCCACTAGGCAAACACTCTACCAACTGAGCTGCACCCCCAACCACAGTTTGTCTCTTGACAGGAAGAAGTTATAAAGTCACATTGCAAAGGATGAAGACACTAGTTTAGGACACTTCTGCAATTTTGGAAGACAGTTGTCACCTTACTAATGAGCTGATCAAAAGCTTTAACTGGCTGGGCCTGGTGGCACATGCCTTTGATCCAAGTTAGAGCCAGGTACATCTCTGTGAGTTGGAGGCCAACCTGGTATACTCTAGTAAGTTCCAGCCCAGCCAAGGCTAGTGAGAACCTCTCTCTCTCTCTCTCTCTCTCTCTCTCTCTCTCTCTCTCTCTCGGGTATCCCTGTAGCCCCAGCTACCCTAGCCTGGAACTCACTGTATACACCAGACTAGCCTCGCTCTCACAGAGTTTGCCTGTCTTGCCTTTCAAGTCCTGGAATGAACAGCCCCAAACCCCAAAATCCCAAACCTTCACTGTTCAGACACCTCAGAATTCAATACATTTCCATCCTTAGTTCAGTGATCCTTAATAACTCTCAGTCCTTTTGGTGAGGGACTGTTAGTGACAACCTGACTGGCTCCACATCCAGTGTTCATAAGGCTGCTTGTCTGCCCATGCACTTCTACTGTGAATGTTTAGTGGAATAAATTGCACGAGCCTCTTTCCGTTCTCACCCCTAGAGATGTTACAGACAGTAAAAGTGTCCAAATTTGTGAGAAATTGGAATAATCAAGACTTACCTGAACCAAATGCTATTAACGACAGCAATTCATGCCAGAGTGCCTTTCATCAGAGACACTCTGGGTCTGTTAACAGATTAAAAGTAGTAAAAGACACCGGCCTGGAGAGTTTCATTATCTCGTGCTCTGAAGACTCAGATTTCATTGGTTTGATGGGTCTGAAAACACATTTTTATTGCTAGGGGCATAGAAGCCTGGAGCTGCGTTCTTAATAAAGCAAGGTGAGTTATAAGCACTCGCCTGATGGAGGGTAAATGTACCATACTCCATTTTAAGAAAAATATAATATAAAAGTCTTACCATGGAAGAAAATCTTTATATGATCTTTTAAGAAAACTTTAAGAAAAATAAAGACATGACACTATATTAAATTTAAAGCCAGTGACTTAGAGCGGAGCAAAGCAAAGCCAGTCTGATTAAGGCTGTTGCATTGTTCTGACAGGTTTTTATGTCCTGCCTGGTTCTCTGGCCTCCTTAGCTCATAAGCTTTTAGGGCACACAGGAAACTCCATCCTGCGGTAGTACTGAGAATGCACTGAGAGCTTCTCAATAAATAGGCATTAAATCCTGAGTCCGGAAGAGACCTTGAGACGCCCTCTCTCTACTCCCTTTTCCTTCTGGGAGTGCTGTTTTAACCAGCCTTGAAAAATGGGCTTTCCCCTTTAAACCTCGAAATTCAGAAACTGCATGGCATGAATTCACTCCTCACATCTGCCCGAGGTTCTTTTTTCATGTCATCATCATTATTTTTTTAACCATTTTCTTTTTTTTCTATATTTTTATTTTTTGAGACAGTCTTCCTACAGCCCCAGCTGGCCTGGAACTCACTATGTAGACCAGGCTGGCCTTGATCTCAAAGAGACCCACCCACCCCTGCCTCCTGAATGCTGGGGTTAGAGGTATGCACTACTGCACCTGGCTTCATTTAGCTATTTAGAAGTGTACGGTACAGAGGGCTAGCTGCACACAGCCGGAGAGCGGCTTGAGCTTTCCATGGTGCCAAACTGCAGCTCTACAGTGGCTAACGAACCCACTCTCTCACTCTCATCCCATCTTCCTTAGCCCTCTGCCCCTGTCAACCACTGCTCTACTTGTTCTGAGTTTAGCTGCTTTAGATAACCAGTGTACGTGGAGTCATACAGGCTTGATTATTGTGTGACTAGCTTATTCCATTTACCATGATGTCACCAAGGTTCATTCATGGTGCACAGATTTACTTCTTTTTAAAGAGTAAATAATATTGTATTGTGCATGTAGTCGATGGTTTTTTTTTTTTTTTTTTTTTTTTTTTTTTTTTTCATCTCTTTTGCAATAGGGTCTTACTATGCAGCCTAGCTGACCTGGTGCTTTCTATGTAGACCAGGCTGGCCTCGAACAGAGATCTGCATGGCTCTACCTCTGAGTGCTGGGATCAAAGACTAGTGCCACCACGCTAGGCGGCCCACATTCCTTTTTTTACCCACTCACTCAGTCATAGATGCCTGGCCCCATCCACTTCTTGCCTACTGTCTCTTCAAGACTCTATTTTCAATTCTTCTGGAATGGGATTAGTGGATCATAGGGTAATTCTGGTTTTACTCTCTTGAGCCCACCACATTACGTTTCATAGTGACTACACCATTTAACAGTTCCCATTTCCTACTGAAAAATACATATTATATATATGAACACATGTATATAGCTGAAGGCTGTATAACAAAAAACACAGAACGAGACAAGAGAAAGCTCCCTTCGAGTCGTTGGTCAGGGCCATCCAAAAATCTCCCAAAATGACATAGGCTATTGCCACAGCCCTCAATTGCCTCCCAGAACTTGAAGGTAAGACCCTACTGCTGAAGACAGGACATACTTGGAGCACACGATCCAGCAAACTCAGACACAGGACTTGGAGCAATCGAGCTGGACCTGACCTGGAAGCCTCTTCCTTGAAGACTAGTATGAGAGGACACTATGCAAGCTGCCAAGGGAGAAAAGCAATCCGTGGTCCAAACCAGCTGAGAAGTCTAATAACCACAATGATTGGCACAGCAAACTATCATTATCAGTACAGTAGTGGCACTTTTATCTTGGGAATAATCAGCAGCTGTCTAATTGGACTTAAGGCCTGCTCAATGGGAAGGAATTCAGGTATGGTACTGTAAATATAATACACATGACTAGAGAAATCATAGATCCTAGAGAAAACCCTGTATCTGTCACATCTCTAGACAAACACAATTTCTTACCGTATGTCAAATATGTATCCTTTTATTTACAGAAAAGTATACCTCTTACTACTCATCAAAAAAGTTTCTTTTTGCAACAGATGAAGACATTGTGAAGTTCCACCACTGGTCAAACATGGGGAATAAGTGTCTTTGAGATGCCCAGCCCTAAGTGACACATCTACAATGCAACTTCTACACTTAAGGTTAAGGTGACATAGCAGAACAGGGGGGTAGAGAGACTGTTAATGCATCTCTCAGTTCTCACCAGTGAAGCTTCCTCAGGCAACAGAGGGTCATTAACACAGAAAGCCACACTTGTCCAAAATGTAGAGAATGAGAGACTGCAAAAGGCATGTCCCTGGATAGAACTCCTATATTAAACCTCTGCCACCCAGGGCTCAGCAATCATTCAGAAAGAGGGGGCAGAAAGACTGTAACAGTCAGGGGTGGTAGGTGACCACAAGGAAGCAGCGTTTTCCAGGTGGCTGGGAACTTGCTTATATGAACTTATAGCAGTGGTGACAGCATGCACAAGACCCATGGAAATTCAAACTAGTCAAAAACTCAGCATAGCAGTGGGAAAATGGATAAGAAGCTCCAGTCTTCGCTGAGGAACTATTGGCAATTTCTGGGTAAGGGAGAGTTGGACTTCTTCAAGGGAGTGACGCTGGATAGGTTGACCGGACTAAAGTGGATGAATCACACACAGGGACATCTGGAGACAGAAACTTGACTCAGTAGGCCTTAATAAATATGAGAGAATGCATGAAATCTGGCGAGGGACTATGGGGCTGCAGGTGGGGGTAGGGGTCTTATGATCAATATGTATTATATGAAATGCACAAAAATTCAATAAAAAAGAGTTTCCATTTCTCCGTCCTCTGATGTTCTCCTTTGTCTTTTTTTGGTCCTGAGACATACAACTTGAAGCACTGTCCTATTGTATTGATTTGCATTTCCCTGGTCACTGAGATCCTGAGTAAATACTGGTTGGTTATTTGATATACTGATTGGTTATTTGTGTGTCCTCTTTGGAAAATGTCTATTTAAGTTGTCTTTTTTTCTTCTTTTAGATGGGCTTCTATTATGTTGCACAGGCTGCACTTGAACTCTTGGGACCCAGTGAGCCTCCCAGCTTAGCTTCCTAAGAAGCTGGGCCTGTAGCAGGACCCTGTTCAGCACATTTGCCTACTTCTGTTGTTGTTACTTTTATTTGGGCAGTAGAAGGGAGCAGAACCTCATCATGTAGTCCAGGCTGGGCTCCAGCTCATTGTGGTACATGCCTGCAGTTCTCAGCACTCAGGAAGCAGAGGCAGGCAGATCATGAATTTGAGGCCATTGAAGCCAACCTTGGCAACATAGTGAGCTCCAGGCCAGTTTGGGCTACCTGATAAGACCTTGTCTCAGAAAACAAAACACAAAACAAACAAACAAACAAGTATTATTTGGGTTCTCCGAGAGTACCACAAATTTTAGACTTTTCTTTCTATTGCCATAAAAAATGCTGTTGAGAGTTTGGCGGCAGTCACACTGCACCTACGGTCACTTTGGGCAGCATGGCCAGCTTAACAACACTGTCAAACACGGGCGTCTTTCAATTATCTGTATCTTCTTCATTCCTTCCAGCATTCAATGAACAAGTCAGTCGTTCTTCATTGATTAATCCTGAGTATTTGGAGTTGGGTGTTTGTGAAAATCTGCAATCTTAGCCTTGGGAGGTTGAGGCAGGAGGATTGCAATTTCAAGGTTAACAGAGGCCGACCTAGCAGGATCCTGTCTCAAAGAACTGTATATATACATTAATAAGTATTTTTGTTTTTTGGCTATGATTGTATTTTTTTCTTGATTTCTCATTTCAGAGTGTTGTATTTTAAGGTTTATTTTATTTAATTTTTATATTTTAAAGACTATTTTTGAACAAGTATACATCTGTGTATCTGTGTGTGGGTGTGTGCATATGTGCAGGTGCCTCTGGATGCCAGAAAAGGGTGTTGAATCCCCCTGGATCCAGAGTTAAGGGCTGTGAGCCATCTGACATGGGTGCTGGGAACTGAACTCAAGTTCTCTGGAAGAGCAGCAAGTATTCTTAACCGCTGAGTCATCTCTCCAACCCATTATTTCTTAATTATGTATACATGTGTGGGTGTTTATGTGGAGTATGTACACAGGAGTTCAAGTGCCTGAGAAAGCCAGAGGTGGGGCATCAGATCCCCTGGAGCTATTGTTACAGGTGGGTGTGAGCTGTCTGATGTGGATGCTGGGAAACGAACTAGGGTCCTCTGCAAGGGTAGCGTGTGCTCTTAACCACTGAGCAATCTCTCCAGCCTCAGAGTATTAATTGCTAGTGTATACTAATTTTGTTTGTTTTTGAGACAGGATTTCTCTGTATAGCCCAGGCTGGCCTTCAGTTAGCAGCCTGCCCAGGGTCGGATTGCAAATGTGTGCCACAACACTCAACTGCTACTGTTTTTAGTGTGTTGAATTTATAGCCTGAAACTTTGCTGAATTTGTTTATTAGTTTTAATAAAATTTATTTTGGGGGAATCTTTTTTTATGTGTACAAGTGTTTTGCCTGCACGTATGTAGGTGTACCATGTGTGTGCCTTTTGCCTGCACAGGCCATTGGATCCCCTGGAATTGGAATTAAGGATGGGTGTTAGCTGCCATGTGGGTGCTGGGAACTGAACTCAGGTCCTCTGGAAGAGCAGCCAGTGCTCCTGATCTCTGAGCCATTTCTCTAGTCCTAGGTTTTTCACCTTTAAAGATCATGTCACCTGAGAGTTGACATTATATTTCTTCTTCCTTTCCAATGTGGTTGCTTTAACACTTCTTCTGTGCCCAACTGCTCAGTTAGGACTTCAGTGTTGTGTTAAACAGGAGTGAAGAGAATGGGTGCCCTAGCCTTGCTCCTGATCACAAGGGATGCTTTTAGCTAGGTTCTGCTAAGGCACTGTGGCTCCAGTGTGTGCCAGTGGAGAGTGTGAACTCGAGACCTTTGTCCTGGCTCCTGAGCTGTAGTCTAGGCTGCAGTAGTGTATGTTCCCTCCGGAGAGAGGCTCTGGGTTGGAATGACTCCTTCTTGTGCTCTGCTTTGGAAACTGTGTTTGCAGGTTCTGGAGGATTACACTAGCTATGTGAGGCAGGGCCAGTGCCCCATGAAACTGGGCTTCCTTTCCATAGTTGTCAAGAAGAGTCTGACCCTGCAGTTGGAGTTTTGATGCTAGCTTAGTGCTTCTCAAATTTTAATATGCATATCGGTTAACGTACAGACTTGTTAAAATAAAAGTTGCAGCATTGTGGTTCTGGGGTAAGGCCTTAGATACTGCCTTTCTGACAGTCTCCCAGGTGCTGCAGACACTGCTGGAATTTGGATTATACTTTTAGCTCCTGGCTTTCTCGTTGCTTCCTTGGAGAGCAAGACGTGCCTTCAGCAGAAGAACATGATTGTAGCGTGCAGACTCTCACCTGTTTGTGGGGGAGGCCTGTACCACAAGCCAGGTGAGTTCCACAGGCCTATAGGCTTTGAGCCCAGTTCCACAGTTTTGAGTAATTTAATTAATCTCTCTGTGCCTACTTCTCTGGGAGCAGAATGGAGATAATGAGAGTCCTTTGCTAGGAGTTTGCTCTGGGGATTGAATGAGGTAATAGGTATGTGCCCACAGCAGCAGCAGAGTAGACTGAGCACTTGCATTATTCTTATTTTTGTAAGGGCCAGGTATTGTCGGAAGATGAGACACAAAGTAACAGGACCACACATATTCTAAGATAAGCTTGACAGAAATGTCAGTTTCCTTTCTCCTGTCGCTTAGGCAGACAGGAAAGCAGTGGAGAAAACCACTCACATTTGGAGTCTCCAGCTGGTATCTGAAGGAGGTTTCCAGGCCCCCATTACCCCAGGACCTCCTTGTAATGTCCCTCATCCTCTGTGGTTAGATCCCTTTATAGCAAGAGGAGAAGAACAAGCACTGAGAAGACCTGAATCTTTAAACAAAGTAGTCTTCTTTCAAGGAGGAAGGAGCCAACTCAGATTGGCCCTGAGGACTTGCTGGTGTGGAAACCTTGGCTTGTGGTTGCAGGCTGTATGTAGGTACCTTGAATTAAGACAGCCTTTAGGGAAGGGGGAAGAGAATTGTAAAATTGTTTTACCTATTGCTTCAGCAATGAGGGAGAGAAATGTTATTAGTAGCGTATGTCTGTCACACTTTAATGGCCAGACTAGAAAATCAGAGAGCTCAGTGACTTTCTTTTCTTCAATTTCTCCTTACAGTGGAGCTTGGAAAGTCCCAAACCCAACTCCAGTTTAAGTTGGGAAGCTTGAATTTTTTTTTTTTGTGTGTGTGTGTCTTTTTGAGACAGGGTCTCCCTGTAGCCCCAGCTGGCCTGGAACTCGCTATATAGACCAGGCTGGCCTTGAACCCACAGAGATCTGCCTGTCTCTACCTCCCAAGTGCTGGGATTAAAGGTGTGTGCCACCATGCTCAGCTGCATTTTTTTAAATATGGGTATAACAATTTTATCATTAGAAATTAGAGATTTTAGTCCAGAAAAACTTAATAGAACAAAATATTTATTTCATTTTAGTAAAAATGTAGCTCCACTAACATCTCTCATTTGGGAATACAAATGGATATATTTCACCAAATGTAAATCATATGTACAAAAACCTGATAGAACTTCAGATAATAATTATACTACAAGGAGTTAGGTGAGGGTCTTCTAAAAGCAAGGGGAGCT
Organism: Nannospalax galili; assembly: GCF_000622305.1. Classification (NCBI taxonomy): domain Eukaryota; kingdom Metazoa; phylum Chordata; class Mammalia; order Rodentia; family Spalacidae; genus Nannospalax; species Nannospalax galili. The sequence goes on along the minus strand of NW_008354544.1, from coordinate 1,090,338 downwards.
TGTATTTTGATGGTGTGTTGCTCTTGGCTTCCCTTTGATATCTTAGATGGTTGCCAAGTAGGAAGGAGTGACCAGTCTTGTCAAGCTGAGGAGGGCTGCCAGTGCCGTGGATAGATGGCACATGGCACAAAGGGACGCTCTTCTATTGCAGCTCATAGATGTGGGACATTTTCAGATATTAGAACCTTTTCAGAGATGGAAATCAGAGTCTCGAATGATCTTTCAGTTGAAAGATCTTAGAGGGTAGAGAAAGTAGTTGTTTTTCCTAGGGGTATGTGGCAAGGTCTGGAGACATTTTTGCTGTCATAAGCAGGCACCTAGTGTGCTCCTTCAGCCATCTTCTGTGAGAGGAATCCAGCTCAGAGTGACACTGGTGTGGAGGCCGGCAAAGCCTACCTAGCAGTGGAAGGGAGTCTTCCCGAGCCTCAATGCCAGCTTTTCCTTGCCTGTCCTGATAAAAGACTGCTGATTCCAAGTCAGTTGCACCTGGGTGGCCATGGGACTGGCCTGCCCAGAACAACCCAGGCCGCCTGCCAGCAGACCTGTCAGCAGGTAGCGTTGTGCCAGATCATGCCTGCTGCCTCTGGGCCTCAGCTCAGCCAGCCTGGTGTTTCTGCCTCAATGGGCCTCATGCTGAGCTAGTTGGGGTTCCATAGCTTCCCAACTTCCTACTCCTTATGTCTGAGGCATGGGAGGCAGTCCCCTTGGGTCTTCCACCTGCCTCTGTGAAGCAGTGTTGGAAGGTCTTATGACCGGTGGGGAACATGGACAGCAGTTCTCAGACAGAGCAGAGAACTCAGCCTGGGGCTTGGCTCCAGTCCCGGCTTTTCCAAATGGCAAAAGGACAGTCTTGGGCAAATCCCAGAGCCTCTGTGCCTCAGTCTTCTTGCCTGTGACATGGCATGATACCACAGTGCAGCTGCCCCGGGTGATGGTGAAGGCTGGCCCAGCACATTTGATGTGCTCAGAGTGGATTTTGGCAGGCAGCAGCAACTTGTAGGTGTTAGCTATTCAAGGACTTGTTCTATGTTCATTACTTGGGTGCCATGCTCATCAGCTGGGGCTGCCATGACAACATGCCAGAGGCTGGGTGACTTCCAGATAGAAATTTATTTTCTCATAGTTTTGGAGAATAAAGGTCCAGAATCAGGGTGCCGCCAGGATGGTTTCTCCTGAGGCCTCTCTCCATGGGTTATAGATGGCCACCAATATGAAGACATGGTCTTGGTTGGTGCCTCTTTGTGTGTTAAGATTTCTTTTCAGAAGGCACCAAACGGTGACCTATTTTATTCTTTAAGGACCCATCCCCAAATGTGGCTAGCCACCTTTTGAGGTTAGGGCTAACGTTCATTTTGGTATTGGAGGAATGACACATTTGCCAGAGAATGGCTCTATGACCAGTGATGACACTGCAGCCCCAGGCCCAAAGCTGGGAAGGGAAACTTGACATAAGTCTGAGTTGGAAGAGCAAGAGGCACTTCTGTATTACTGGGACCAAAGTATAGTCCAAGCTAACTGGCCATGCCACAGCCGTACCCCAGACCTCTTAAGTGGAAAACTACTTCCGGCCAGGGACTGACCTGCAATTCTGTTGTGGGAAACCATCTAGACTGCCATTTGGATGCTTGCTGGGGTCTGAGACTCACTGCTGGAAAGGGGAAGGGGAAGGGTGGCCCCCAGGTGACAACAACACAGGGTGTGAGAGTCAGGGAGCCGTAGATCCCCATCCCAAGCCTGGAGACCCGAGTTCCTCATCTTAGACTCTTTGTTTCGAGACGGTATCTCACTGTGTACTCAGCCTGGCCTGGAACTCTCTATGAAGACCAGGCTGGCCTCTAACTCACAGAGGTCTTCCTGCCTCTGCCTCTCAAATGCTAGGATTAAAGGTGTGTGCCACCATGCCAGGCCCATTTTGGACTCTTTAAAAACAATTTTATTGAATTTTTGTGTATTTCATTACAGAAAATCTTTATATCCCCTTCTCTTTGGCACCCTCCCACACTCCCCACCCCTATCCCCGGAGTTCACACATTCTGTCATTTGTCTTAAGCCTGTCATGTAAAGTTAGTGTCCCCAGATGTCCCTCGGTGCAAGTTCACCAGCCTATCTAGAGACCCTCCCTTTAAGAAGATCAGCTCTTCCTCATCTAGCGGTAATCAGCTGCCAATAATTCTTTGACTAAGATTGGGACCTGCGGGTCATTTTCACCATTCTGTGCTGGATTTTTGTCTGCTTAAGTTTGCATGGGACTTATGCATGCTGACCCCATTGCTACAGATTCATATGAGAAAGGTCCCAGGCATACCATTTCCGTATGGTCATGCACCTCCTCCCTGGCTCTTGTAATATTTCTGCCCCCTCTTCCCTAATGGCCCCTGAGCCCTGGATGGGTGGATTTTAATACAGGAGTCCTGTCCAAGGATCCACACTCTGTACTCTTATTCTCTGCATTTTGGCCATTTGTTACCTTTTGCATTCCTGACCCTCTGTTGCGTGAGGGAGCTCGATTGATGAGAACTGAACAATGCATTAGTGTTTTCTTCATCCCTTGTTCTATGTTCTGTGAGCCTTAGATGTGGAGGTTGCATCCTAGATGTGCCACTTAGCCTTGGGCAATTCACAGACAATCTAATCTCTGTGTGTGACCAATTGTGGAACTCTAACTATCTCTGTCTCTTGAAAAAGAAGCTTCTTTGATGGGTGGTGACTGGGACACTTGTCTATAAATTTAAGGATCCATATTTTGCCCATAGCAAGCAATTGCATTTGTCTAGGGATTAGGGATGAGACAGCCTTGGAGTTTTTGCTAAGATCTATGACCTCTCCAGCTATGTGTATTTGGCTAGGTTTACAGTAAGTACCACACATGAGTTTCCTCCCATTGAGTGCGCTTTATGTTCAATTAGGTAGCTGTTGATTACCCCCAAGATAAAAGTGTCACTACTGCACCAATGTCATTTGCTGTGCTGGTCATTGATATGGTTTTTAGTCCTTGACGCTGGGGTTGTACCTTTGACTGGTGTTCTCCCTTAGCAGCTTGCACAGTGCTCTCCAAAGCTATGAGAGCTAGCCTTCGGGGGAGGTGGTTCCCAGGTCTGCTCCAGCTCCATTTTTCTAAATCCTATGTCCAAAGTATGTCCTGTCTTCAGCAATAGAGTCTTACCATCAAGTTCTGGGAGTCAATCAAGGAGTCTGGCAATAGCCTGTGTAATCTTGGGAGTCTCTTGGACTACCCTGGCTAACAACTCAATGGAAGGTTTCTCCTGTCTGGCACTGTTTCTTGTCAGGTAGTCTTCAGCTATACTCACTGACTCATGTAGAGACATTGTATGTAATTTTTCAGAAACTTAGGAAAATTCTTTGGTACAGAGGCTGACTCAGGGTGTAGAGTCGTCTTTATGGGCTAGTGATGTGGCAATTGGAAAGAGGTTAGTGGGCAACAGGTCAAAGGTTTGCATGTAGGCTAACAGAAGACCTCATGCACCATCAGCTTTGTGAATGTGGGGCCTCAAATTCTCCTTTGGAAAAGGGGTTCAAGTCCATGGAAACTTCCAGGTGTAGATCAGGGGAAGATGCCAGAGGGCCTGTGAAAAATGCCCTTTGCCATCTTAAAAATACCTTCCTATCCCCTCCCAGTGCACAGTGCCCTGAACTCTCTCAAGCTTTCTGGAGCTCTAGAGGCTGGAAGCTGGATGCAGGTGAGTGGGCTGCTTCTCCTGAGGCCTCTGTCCTTGGCTTACAGATGGTGCCCTCTTGGGTTCTGTATATGGTCTGTCCACTGTGGCCACAGCCCTGGTGTCTCCTCCTCTAAGGATTTCAGGCAGAAATCCTAAGGATCTGGAGGGTCCATCCTAATGGCCTGTTTTACCTCAGCCACCTCTTTCAAAATCCTGTTTCCAAATTCAGCCCATTCTAAGGTGCTGAGAGCTGTGACTCCACAAGGATTATTTTAGTGTTCACAATTCAATTCAATTCAATTCAATTCAATTCAATTCAATTCAATTCAATTCAATTCAATTCAATTCAATTCAGATCATACACTTGAGAAGGATCTACTAATAATGCCAACACAGGCCAAAGAGTTTAACTATGATAAGGAGTGGAGAGAAAGCCATATCCCACCACACATCAGGCCTGCTCCTTATACCTGCCTTGATCATATTCCACAACAAATGCTGGGTCATCCTGCTCTCAGTCCTCTGCTAGCCATTTGGTAATATGTTAGAGCCATGCTTGGACTGATAAATATATGGTAGGTTTTTCTGGATAATCCTGACCTTAGATAACAGGTCCAATATTTGGTTTATATTAATGATAGCTTTGGTGTCTACCATGCTTAAAATAGCAAATTGGAGCAGTAGATAGGGGAGGCAAAGCCAGAAACCAGAAGGAGGAACACAGGATAATGACTAGAACACATGCCCAGTCAGAGCTTCCTGCAGCAGCGAACACTGCCCTCTATATTACTGCAAACCCATTCTCTGCTGGAACCCCAACTGTCCTAGCAGTACCATGGAAATACTTATGCCTGCTGGCTGTGTTTGAAGATTATTGCAAGAATTAATGCTAATATAAACAAGTCTTCTGCAAATGTGCTAAAGGAAGTTGGAGAGGACTACTTTTCCACTCAGCCACTGTTTAGGTCTAGCAGGAAGTGGCTTGTGGAGGGATCCTGGCATGCCTGAGTTTTAGAAGGTCAAAACCATCCATTCCCCGCCGACACCTGAAACATTGATGTGCAACTGCGTGGAAGATCATGGGCCGTGAGAGCTGCTGAGAGGACCACACTGGTGGATATCACAGCATCTTGGGCTGGGGGATTGCTTGTCAAAAGCCTGTACATTGCATTTGTTAATTAGCCAGCAGAGCCTCAGCAGCAAGAACAGTGCACGTGTCGGCTGGGAAAAGATTTGAAAAATCAACATCTGCAAATAAGGCATTCTTGGTGGAGGAGGCCTATGAGACTGTGCCTTGCATTTTGGACAATAAACTCTATTTATGATAGTCTCCCGGTCATTAAGTTGCTCTGCTGTAAGAGAAAACCGGGGCTATTAACTTCTACAGACAGAACCAGGGGGATGAGCGATCATTTCGTTTATAAGCAGAAGGGAAGGTTCTGCTCAATAAAGATCAATTAGACATCTCTGTTAAAAGGCTGCTTGGGAGCGGGACCAATAGACATTCCACTGTGCTAACCCTGTGCACTGGTGCTCCCCCCACTCCCCCACCTTGGTGCCTCACTCTGAGAAGGATTTTAAGGGACTCTGGGTTCCTGAATGGTGCTCAATGGTGGGCGCCTGCATGCAGTCAGCAGGAACATTCCCTGGGGATGGCAGAAAGCTCACACACTGGTCTGGATTCAAGTGAGCAGTGCCATCTTCAAGGGAGGCAAAAAGCATGGGCACAGCTACTCCAAAAGATGACTCGGTGGTCTGAGCTACGAATTTCCAGGATGCAGGAAGTTCTGGGGCCCATGGGAGTGGGATCATAGAATAGAGACTGTAGTTCAACCCTCTAGATGTCCTGGCATTTCCACTTGACACTTTTTTCTGTCTCTTTAACATGTGCTTCTAGCTCCCAGCGTATACTGTGTCCTTTCATGTGAACTCCATTTTGTTCAGAATTGGCTGCCTTCTGTTTGAGCCCCGGTGTAGTGTTTTTACATTTCAGTCCCATTATTTTCCCAACAGTCGATTTTCAAATGTTGGTCTCTCTCCTTATTTATCCTTTCATTCATCCCTTCTTTTTTTTTGTCTTTTTGAGACATGGTCTCCCAGTAGCCCCAGCTGTCCTGGAACTCACTATGTAGACCAGGCTGGCCTTGAACTCACAGAGATCTGCCTGGCTCTGCCTCCCGAGTGCTGGGATCAAAGGCGTGCGCCACCACACCGGCTCATTCATCTCTTCTTACTCATTCATCTCCAGTAGCTGGGCTAGGCTCTGAGTGGTAGGCATGTTGGAATGCACCTGCAGGTTTGTCTTGGATAAGCCTCGTGGCAGGTGGTGGTGTCACGCTGACTTGAGTTCTGAATCCAGGTGGATTGAGTGACCATGGTTCTAACAGCCACATCATTCCACATTTAAAACAAGACATTGTTGGACTCCGTCATCCCCAATAGAGAGCCAGACATCAAAGTCTGATGATTCTCTGATAGTTTCCTACTGCTGTGTACTACACCGCCACACACTTTGCAGTTAACTAGGTGTTAATTTATTATTCCCAAGTTTCCTTAGGTTCAAATTAACCATAGTATGACTGTGTTCTCTGGTGTGTATGAGTTGTGTCAGCCAAGGCTGTAGTTCTCATCTGGACCTGTGTGTCCTCTTCCTAACTGACTCACTGTTAGCAGAATGCATTCCTTATGGATGCAGGGAAAGGACCCTTTTTTCTTGATGCTGTCAGTTGGGGCACTCAGCTCCTGGAGGCATTCCACATTTCTTGTCTCTTGAATTCCTTCCTTTCAAAACCAGTTAGGGACTTTTCCTGTTACTGGAGTTGCTAAGGTCAGAGCCTGGCCCTAGAAGCTCTAATAAGAGACTCAATCATCTGTCCTCAACTGGACAGTTAAACAGACAAATAATAGTGAAATAGAGAGAGGGGATTTATTCAATATGGCCACCCTGGGAAGAGGAACAAAGAGATCCCATAATCCCCTCAACTCTGTCTTCAGGTTCCTGACATGAGGTTTAGGCTTAAATAGGAAAGAGGAATGCATAATTATGCATAAGCAGTTCTGGTCAAAATGAGGTCCTGCCCATCACTGACCCATAAATGTCTCAGTTCTACTTTCTCCTGCAAGATAGTCTGATAAGTTGCCAGAAGTGTGGGAAATGTCTTCCTGGGAGATAAACTTCCCCTCTGGCTCAGACCAGCCTTTTCCTTCTCCCTGCATGAGATTCCTTGAAACATTGTGATTTCTTGGTGACCATTATTTCACAAGTCTGATAGCTGCACAAGTGTCTCTTTAGAATTCTTCATTCCTGCCAGCATGGCTACATCCCCATGCTGTCTCTCTTATACTTTGATTCTCTTTCACTGCCCTGTCTCTGAACTCTAGACCCAAGTTCAAAGAGCCCAGCTGATTCGATTAGACCCTTGTGATTCTACAATTTAAACATGCTTAACACCATGTAAGGACAGTTTTAGAGTCATTCTTGAATTTCGCTGCCACACACCAACGTGATGTGAAAGCCTTGCTTCTGTCAGTGTTTGAACACCAGTGTTGTCCTCCTTCATCACGCAGCCCTGTGGACAGGGGAAGCTGCAAACCTGAATCTGTCTTTGGAGTGTTGCTCCCTGAAGAGGAGGGAAGATCTAATCTTGACTTTGTTTCTTGCCCTGAGTGATGTTCCATGGTGCTTGGAAGATTCTCATACATGACACCAGCAAAGTGTCAGATAGCAAGCATTAATGTCTTTTTCAGATGGCCTTCTGAATGGGCTGAGATAGGAGTCCACAAATGATGGTCAGCCACTGCTTTTCTAAATTGATCCACAGTCTTTCCCATTTGAATCCTTGGGATGGAGACTTTATGGCCCCCCAAACTAAAAGTGCTATTTGACCCTTTACCCTTCTGACCCTGGACTAATGCTTTTCTCTTCCTCCCCATTGATAAGAATCACTTAGAGGGCTGGGGTTAAATCTCAGTTGCAAAACTAGCTCTCCTCATATGCATGTGGCCCTAAGGTCAATCCCGAGTCCAAAAAAAAAAAAAAAAATCACTTGGATCATTTGTTAAAAAAACAAAACAAAACAAGCAACCTCTGGGGACTAGAGTGATAGCTCAGTGATCAAGAGCACTAGCTGCTTTTGCAGAAGACCTGAGTTTGGTTCCCAGAATCCAAACGATGACTACCAACCATCCATAACACCCATTCTAGGGATTCGATGCCCTCTTCTGGCCTTCATGGGCACTGCATGACATGGGTGCACTTACATGCAGGTAAAATACTCATACACATAAAATTAGTATAAATAAAATCTAAAAAAAAAAAAAAAAAAAAAAAAAAAAAAAAAAAAAAAAAAGAGACAGCTTCTGGTTGGGCTTAGATTCACTGAGTCGGAATCCCCAGGGTGCAGCATTGGCTTGGGTGTGCAGAGGCCGTCCAGGCAGTTTCATCTCCACAGAAGGAGAGCTCTCCCATGTGACTTCCTGCAGGTTGAGAGCAGAGTGTCTAAGAGTGCCTCTGCTGTGAAGCACAGGCCAGCACTGACTGCATTCTTAGGCTACCTCTAGAAGCTTCTTGGTCTCAGGTAAGTTGCCTTTAACTCTGTTTTATTCTCTGTCTGTTGCCAGGCCAGATACCTGAAGAACGAGCTTACTTGGTACAACAAGGTACTCAACAGTAGTAACACTCATTAAGAGGTGCCATGATGGGGACTTAGCCTATAAATAAGATAGGCCTGGTAGGGCTTTGCAGCAATATTCTGGGGTGGGCAGACATTTTCTTCAGAAGGCAAAACTTCCTGTAAAGCAGTTTTCCATTGCATAGCACGTTTAGGACAACATAAAGCTCTTTAGAAATTCAAAATTCCCTGCAGATCACTGAATATTGCAAGAGGTCATAATTGATTAACATAAAACTAAGTTTGCAAAGGAATATTTAATCTTATGATTGAGAATCTTAGTGCTTAGCAGGAAACTTCCACCACCTTATTTCTGAGGTTAATGCTTTTAAAAGTTTATTTTAAGGGGAGGGGGGAGGAAGGGTTATACAAGGAACCTTGGGGATAAAGGGAAAGAAGGTGGAACCACAGGAGAAGGGTATTATTAAGGGAGAAATGGGAAAAATTGGGGCACTTTGAATGGGGAAACCATGGTGGAAGGGTTAGACAATGCGAGAGATAAATAATGCCTAGCTAGTTTTAAAAAAACAGAGGGAACCATATTAATCGAACAACTTACTGACAAATTATACATACAGCTAGCTCAAGCAATATATGTCTAGGCAAGGTTTATCTGAGAATGTTTGGTCTTTTCCAAAGCTTTATCTACATAGCACATGGTAATTAAAACTACCAGACTGGTGGAACTGACCTTCTTGGATGTTTAACAGACATATGTTGAGGCCTATACTAACTTGGTCAGAAGGACATAAAGGACAGTTTTTGCTCCTTGCCCTCCTAGGTTGACTATGTTTCAGGGGACTATGAGCGTCTCTCAAAATGTCCTGTAACTGTGGTGAGTCACCTGTCCTCTTGTTCAGGGAGGACATGGAGACCTCACGAGATGGACTTGAACCAGTGTCCAGTCACAAAGAGGAGGGTCAACACAGAGGAAACATTTCCTCCATGCTTCCAAGTGAAGCCAGCCATGGTCAAGCAGGACCTTTGATTTATTATCACATAAATGGAACTGATAAAAGAAAGGATCCAGGGGCTCCTCCCAAACCCATGTGACCCCTGAGGAACAGATCCTCAAATGACCTTAAGTGTAAAAATAAATTAATTTATTTGGGCCAACTGTATGGTCTTAAACACCCCCAATATAATTTCTTAAGAGTCCATATGCATAGCTAAAGGCTACATAACAAGCAACAATGCCAGACAGGCAATATCTTCTTTTGAGTTGTTGGCCAGGGTGGCCAAAGGGACTCCCAGATAGGAACCCAGCATAGAACTGGGAAAATGAACAGCAGACCCCAATCTTATCTAAAGGAATATTGGCAACTGATTGCTGTAGATGAGGAAGAGCTGATCTTCCTAAAACAAGGAACTCTAGATAGGCTGACTAAGGTCAGTGGATGAACAAGCACTGGAGAATGGCTAGGGGCGCTGACAACCAGTGGACAGTAACAGGGATTACAGAGTATACGGGCTCCAGTGTGTGTGTGGGGAAGGCTATGGGAGGGTGCCATTTGGGATGTGGGCATATAGATGAACAAGGTTGTTGGGATGTTTTGTATGAAACACACACACAAAAATCAACAAATAAAAAAATGAGGAAGGAGCATACAAATTTGCTTCATGTTAATTAGTAGAGGTAAAAAATTTATTGCTTGATAAGATCATGCAAATTCAGCCATCTGTATAGCTGTGGAAAGAAAGTTTTTAGACAAATTGCTATGCCTTTACCACATAAATCCTTATAAGGTACAAGATTCCAGTAGTACTTAAAGTTACCAGGGAGTTTCATATTTTACTAAAAGGGAAAAAAAAAATCAATCTTGAATCTCTTAGTCCAGTGACCAGAGAATCTCTCCATTGATTTTGTTCTGCTACTCAGGTGGGTATGCAATTTATACTGATCTGAGCTTATCTGATTTAAAGTTTACTTTTTTCTGGGAAGTATTAATTCAAGTGTTATATGGCAATACTGTAATACCAGACCCTCTTTAGAACCACTTTACACAGCTCATATAAACATCCCTGGATAGAGTTTCCCTGCAATGCTCTCTCAGATTCAGATTTTGTTTGCTACAAGCTATTCTTCTTCTCAAACAGCAGAGGGAGGCAAAGCCTCATCTAAATAGTGTGCCTAAGCCCCAGGCTGGATGAGAGAACTGGATGCATTTTGCTAAGTGTGGTACAGATCTGCACACACACGCACACAAAAGCACAATTTGAAAATGAATATGTTTTTCCAGCCAGTTCAATTTGTTTTACTTGCAGTTCTTAAAAAAGTACCAGTTGAGAACCATGAAAAAGAAATCTGTAGGGGACTTGGGGAGAGGGGCATATTCACTTTGATGAAATTCAGTGTTTTGATTTTGGTGGTTTTAACATGGCTGGATGAACAGGGTGCTTCAGGGTCAGGCTGAATTAACCCACTAAGCCAACTTCCAGGCCCCTTAGCTGAGTGCCAGGTAGTGTGGCCCCTTGTCTGATGGTATTTTTTTCAACCTCATGGGAAAAACCAGAGGTACTGACCACTAGAGGCTGCACAGGTCCCAGCTGTGCCTGATCCTAAGGCCTCCTGGGCAGGTACCCACCCAAAAGCACAGAATTTCTGTGACTTACATGTGGTGGTAGCTGGAAACAGAACTAACTGCTTGTGGCCCTTGTGTAAGGCTGTGTGGAATGGAAAATTCGAGGCATTCATCTCAAGGGCACAGTCTCCTTGGCTAGAATCTCCTTAAGACCTGTGGGCTTCTGCTTCCTGTGGATTTGACGAGGGCAAACAAAACACTGGGCCTCTGGATGGGAGAGGACATGAACGTTTGGGTTAGTTTTACTCCACATGATGATTCATGCAGCAATTGAAGACAATACCAATGCTTTTGGTGTGTAGTGCCTTGGAAACACAAGCAGATGGGAGCCATTGGGTGACCCAAATGGGTGGAGCTTTCCTGCTGCATGCCAGCAGGGCTACCTTGGCCATGACTCCCAGCCGTTCTTGTCTGTGTAGAATGGGGATTCTAATGATTGTCTTGCTCAGAGACTGTTAGGAAGACTCACTGAAATGTGTTTTTGAAATGAGTAAGGCTCTAAGCCATGTGTGTGATAAACAGCATCTGAACTTGAATTTCATTGAGATTGGGCTGGGACAGGAAGAGCCTAGGCAGGGACAGGACTGGAGCAAAGCAAGCAGCTTGGCAAAGGTACACAATGTAAGGAGAGCTACTCCCTTGCAGGGGTATTTGGAAATCACTTCTGAGTGAGCAAAACCCTGAAAGCCAGAGCCTCCTCAGATTTGTGTTCCAGAGACTCTGCTTGTCTCTTCTACCCCAGTCCTGGTACTGAATGGAAGTGAGAAGCATGACCACTAAAATTGCAAATGCAACACATGGTGATTGTAACAAAATTTATTGTCCTCTAACTTAATTTACAGAAGTAACCACTGAGAGACTGTTTCATGCGCTTCCTCCCTTGCATCTTCACTGCCACCTTAACCTGGGCTTCTTGCCCTCACCTTAAGGGGTAGCACAGAAACATACAAGTCAAGCACAGAACTGATATCTAAGCCACATTGGATGTTCTAGATCTTCATCAGAGGTTGAACTGCTTATTTCACCTAACTGCAGACCGAGTGGGTCTGACAGTACATGACAGCCAAACACACAGCTTACTTTGCTAGGTCTCTGCCATGGTCCAAACCTGGAGATGTTTGCTGCAGATTCTCTATTCTCTTTCTAAAAGCTACAGGTATTTCTCTTTTACATTCCTGGCTGTCTGTCTCTGTCTATGACTTCTTGTTTCATATAAGGCAGTTTGGCCAGTTGAGGACACTAAACCTATCTCTTATTATCTCTCAGCTCAAGGCTAGGATGTAGTTTAGTAATAGAGTGCTTGTTTAGCAGCCAAGGTACCCTAGGTTTCATCCCTAGTACCATAACCAAATATCTACCTCCAGTTAGTTCCATAAAGGATCTGAGTGGTAAGAATGCAGTCCTCAATAGGGATGAGGGAGAGAGGGTGTCAACATCTCAATGGGTCTTGCTTTACAAATTATACATACCCATATGGACATTTCCTCTACCTCCCTTTTTTTTTCTTGTCTTTGAGACAGGGTCTCCCTGTAGCCCCAACTGTCCTGGAACTCGCTATGTAGACCAGGCTGGCCTCGAACTCACAAAGATCCTCCTGCCTCTGCCTCCCGAGTGCTGGGATTAAAGGCGTGCACCACAATGCCCGGCATTCTACCTACCATTTTTAAGGTGGGAGCAATATACCTGATGTGTATTAATTGATGAGTTTAACTTATCAATGCACCTCAGGACTCTCCTGTAACAATACTCACTGCAAACCTCACTTCTTTTAATGGCTGCCGTCTACAACAGGTGGTGTGACGAACTGTTTTTGCACTAGTAGATGTTTGTGTTTCTCCTTTATCACTCTTGCAAATCATCTGCAGTGAAAAATGCTCCCATACTTTTCATTTCCTTGTATACTTAAAAGTTTAATTGCTGGGTCATAGAGGATTACACTTTGATAGTGGTGGGATTGTGAGTTCTGTAGAGTAGGGACTCTGCCCTGCTATTTTCTTCTTGACCAACTTCTATGCATGAATACTACCCTTTTCACTTTAAGTTTCAGAGCTGAAAGTAAAAACTGGAAGTTCTACTTAGAAAAAAATCCTCAGTAAAATCACAGTACAAGCATTACTGTTTGGGGAATACTAGCCCAGCAGCATAGAATAATGAGGTGTTTGTCCCGACTGTGCCATTGGAGCCGTCTTGCATCTTTGTTCTGCTAGTATCTGAGGCAGGGGAATGCCGGAGCTGTGCAGGTACAGCACGATCCGGTAGCTCTCTGGGAAGGATGGATTTGTTTCCAAGAACATGTGCAAAATTCCTAGGAGTGCTGGAGGGGGGCATTTTACCAGAAATGGAAGCCCTGTGTGAACAGCAGGGGAGATTGGAGCCAGTGACATTTGGGTTATTGTTAAAGTGACTCCATGTGTAGCTGTAGGCCGATGCCTGGGGCAACTTGCGTTATTGTTACTTTTGGATGAATTTGCATTTTATGTCTCTCAGTGTACCTACACATATTAGAACAAAATAGTGGCAATATCCTGGGAGCAAGTCATTTGTTGTTCTCTAGGCAGTGCTTGTATGACTTCGGGGACCTCTGCCACAGCTCTGTGGTCCATAAGTTGGGAACCACTGAGATGGGATATTGAAAAGCTAAGTGCAAATGAAATCATTAACTCAGTGTCAGGGGGAGCATGCTCTTTAAAGGGATCCTGGGGTGAATTCTCACCATACCAAAGGCACTCCTGCCATTCCTACTCACGAGCCCAGGATGACTCGCCTATGTAACAGATCGACTTCTCAGGCAGCTTATTACCCTTTCTTCCCCAGGAAGTCCCACCCTGTAATGAGCCCCATTTCCTACAGGCACTGCTATCCCTAGCAGCAAACGCTATGCTTATTTCTGCTTCTAAATCTTAGTCTATTTTTCTGCCTCTCCAAAATGTAGCCTCTGCCCCTATTTCAATGCCCTTCTTCAAGCTCCCAGGGTCCTCTCCGTCAACTGGGGCCCACAGGTGACGGTTCCTTCTGCAAGCTCCTGATGCTTTGCCTTGCGAGGCTATACATTGTTTTGTTCTCTCTTCTGGGTTTCTTACTGTCTTCCCTGCTAGAATGTTCATTTCTGATGTTGATTGGCTTAGATCTATGTGCCAGACATATTGCAGTACAGCAGTACTTAACTGGCTGCGTAATAGGAAAAAAAAATGGGAAAGCTTATTTATTTGGGGGGTAAATTTCATATACTGGATATGCTGGAAGCATATCAACTCACTTATTCCTATAGATTTTGGCTTCCCAGATCTGTGGGTTCTCCATCCACAAGTCATGGATTAAACTTATTTGGAAAAACACCCATATTAAACATGTACAGACTTTTCTTGTCATTATTCCTAAATGTAATGCATTGCAGGAACTATTTGCATAACATTTGCATTGGGTTGGGTGGTGTAAGTTATCTAGAAAGTTAGGTAGATGGGAGGATGCATATGGGTTATATGCAAACACTACAGCATTTAAATAAAGGATGTAAACACCTCAGATTTTGGTACTCCTCATGAGTCCTGGAACCAATCCCTATGGGTGCTGAGGAACAGCCATCTACAAAATGCTGGTTACATGCCAGGCACGTTTCTATTTGGCAGAATTGAGAAAAACTTTAGTTTTCTGGAGGTAACAATGGGCACGTGCTCGGTGGACAGACCTTCGTGCTCTGCAGGCAACGACTTTGAAGAGGCTGATTCTGCACTTGTGCTTGTCTTTTGTGTTCTGTTTATTTATTTATTTGTTATTTTTATTTTATGTGTATGTGTGTGTTGCCTGCATATAGGTAAGTGCACCGATGTCATGCAATGTCCGCGGGGCACAGAAGAGCCCGTCCGGATCCCCTGGAACTGGAGTTACAGACAGTTGTTAGCTGCCATGTGGGTGCTGGGATTCAAACCCGGGTCTTCTGCAAGAACCACCAGTGTTCTTAACTGCTGAGCCATCTCTCCAGCCCCTGTCCTTTGTGTCCTTGTCTCCAGGATTTGCCCTGTCTGTTTCTGTGGTATCCTGTGTCCACCATTCACTCAGCGTTTACAGAAGACAGACAGGGATTTGGGGCAGTATGTCACTGGGAATGGGCATTTTCCTGCGAGAAGCTTGCCAGCCAACATGGACATCAAGCCAGTTATTCACTGGCTGAGCCAGCGTGTCTGCAGCAGATTGAGTCCCAAGTCTACTGACGGTGTTCCTGTCTGGGGCTCAGCCTAGAATGTCTGCACGACTGCTCACCCTGCTCCCTTGGTGACTCTTGTGCTTGTTCTGCGTTGGGTTGGCTTTTCTATGGGAACAGTTTATTCTTTTTTTCCCCTGGCCTCTGGGTTAAGAGCAGTAATTTAATGTACACAGGCCACTGGGCAACTGGTAAATGGTAGAAGTTTAGGGGATTTAATATCTTGGGAGGATTTATACCAATTACTTAACTGCCTGAATACCAAGTTCCTTCATATTAGCTTTATAATAAGATGAGCTGGGTTTCACATTTATCCCAAGAAGACAGGCTTGTCCAAATCATCTATATTTTAGCAGGCAGTACCAAACTTCAGGCCTGAGAAGCACATTTTAAACAATTTTTGCCATGCCATATATTTTAAGTATCATTAAAAAGCCATTTTCTTACTTTAAAAATATGTGTGCAATATATTTTATGAAACCTATAACAAGTCTATGAAAAATTGATTATTTTTTCCACAGGGATACGTTCAAATGATTTTCATTCTGCTCACCCAGTGAAAAATCTAGTGAGCGTTACGTCCTTTATCTTATTTACTCCCTCTCATGTGTATAATCACCGTGTTCCCAACAAAGAGAAACGAGTTTCTCTGTTTGGGTAGCCAAATAATTTCCTGTTGTGGGCAGAGGAGTTGCTGCAGATCTAAGCTAGGAAGCGTGGCTTTCCCTTTCAAATGCCTTATTTTCCTATTCTACCTCGTTTCCATCAGCTCCACATGAACTGCATCAGGGGTACTGAAGAGAGTGGCGGGCATTGTGGGTTTGTGTGACAGCAGTAGGTCACATGAGGCCCAAGGAAGATGTGAGCGTCCTCACAGGCAAAGGCATTCATTGTTCTTTCCTAAAGCAAGATTATTAATGAAAACTGAAGACGTCCCAATTTACTTTCTATCTGCAGCTCTTTGGAGCTTGGACTGCAAGCTGGCTACGGGAGAGGCCGCCTTCTCTACTGAATATTCCCTCTCTTCCTTAGGATGGATTCATGGCAGGAAACAGGAGTGCTCCTCTGCACCAGAGTCTCCTCTAACTGTCTTCCATCGGAGGACTCTGCTTCTCAGGACACCCTCAGATCAGACAGGATAGGGGACCTGGGCCGCTTGGAGGGCGATGACTGTGAAGGTGGCACTCCACCCACTCTTAGGGTGGAGGTATAAATAGCCTTAACTGGAACACTGTAGAACTCATCACCCTCATCTCATCATAAGGTAGAATCAGACAAGTTGGAGCTGCTCGGCAGCCTGCTATTCATTCTGAGCAGTACAAAGAAGTGTCCAGAGAGCAGGATTCACTGTGAAGCGGGAGAAGTTGGGGAGATCGTGATATGCAGGGTGCCGGGGCTTGACTGTAACCGTGGTTGGTTGTGACTAAAGTAGAGTGTGCAGGAACCACATCATGAAAGGTCTCATGCACTGTGGCTGGGTGTGTCTTGATGACCCATGGAGGGACCACAGGGACTTCTGAGGTTGAGGCTTGTCCTGAAGCTTTCTTTGAGAGTCATCCTGGAATTCAGAATGAAAATCCTTGGTGGGTGCTCTGGGGGAGCGGGGGTGAGGGGATGTGGTATGTGAAGGTTAGGGATCTTGGCCCTACTCTTGCTAAAGCAAGCAGCTCTAGCTAGAATTACTTAGGAGTGGATAGCTAAGAGTTTCTCTTTCGTATAAAAATCATGCAATGGAAAATTTACCATTTTCATTGTGTAGTTCAGTAAAGCACATTCACATCATGTGGGAAACCAGCTCTCCAGAATTTTTCATCTTGTAGAGCATAAATCCTAAGCCCTTTGCATATTGACTTCCTGTTCTTCCCAACTCTCCCCTCCCATCCTCAGTAACCAACTTTCTAATGCCTGTTACTCTGAATTTGGCTACTCAAGAGATTTATTGGGGGAGAAAAATAGCCCTACAGCTGAGATGGTTTGGAAAAACCACTAATCCATCCCCTCAACTTCCCTCCCTGCTGTGACAGTGAGGAAACTGGAGTGCTGGGAAGCAAAGTGTCACAGATGGAAGTCATACACACGCTTAAGCCAGGTCACAGGCTTTGACTTTGCAGCGTTAGCTCCCCACTGTGTGAGGCCTCGGTGTAACTCAGTGCCTCAGTTTTCTTGTCTGTTAGGGGGACATGGCCGTAATAGTTTCTGCCTTATAGCTCTGTAAGACTTTAGTGAGGCAGTCTAAATAAAGGGTTTGGAACAGGGCCAGGCACTTAACATGACCATTGGCTGTTGTTATTGTTAAATGACTTCTTAGTATGACCCAGCTTCTTAAAAGACAAGTTGTTCCTGTGTGCTCCCACAGCCAGCTCCTGGCTGTTCTTCAGAGCGAAGACCGAATAGATGGCTTTGACTCAGCCGCCGGCCTTCCTCCTACGTGGCCTCCTTCCTCACCTGGGGCGTGCCATTGCTCTGGAACGATGCTTCGCCAAGACTTTAATGCTCAGGGGAAACGAATACAGTGCATACTATGTAGCACAAGAAGAACAGATGCCCGTGACACTAATTCATCAAAGACTACACTCTTTTACGAGGAGGCACTAGGGACAGTGACTGACAAACAAGCCCGAGGTGCCTGCTGTCACAGAGCTTGTGTCATAGCAGGGCAAACCATTGCATGCAGATCTTTTAATAAACGAAATGCTTTTATTGGCCTCATACAGCCCAGGATGATGGAAAGTTTGCATAAAAGTGCTCAGGTTTGGAAATGAAACACTCCAGACGTATTGGTGGTAGTGCCTTTGAAAAATGGTTTGCAAAAATAGATGCTAAAAATGGTGTGGAAATATTGGTGTTTTCAGGTTGAGATAATTTTTCAGAAAGAAAGTTTTCAAAATCAATTTATTGCAAGTTCTTATTGGAGGGTCATACATATAGCACATATATTTAGAACTTGGTGAGGACAGGGCAAAGCTTATTTGTGTTTCAATCAGATGTCAGGAGGAATGTGGGAATTCACCAGCCTTCACGTGATTCTCTTGACTCTCATGCTCTCCTATTCCGCAAGAGCAGGTGGCACTCAGATATGAAGAGGGTGAATGTAGTGGTTGGGGACTAGCTTTGTTGGGGAAGAAAATAGGATGGGCCATTAGATTAGGATACATCAAAGCTAACCTGCTGTAGATTGGGGTTAGTTGTTCTTGTTTTTTGCTTTATTTTTGAGACAGGTTCTCACTATGTAGCCCTGGTTAGCCTAGAATGTGCTATATAGACCAAACTGGCCTCAAACTCATAGAGATCTGCCTGGCTCTACCTCCTCAATGCAGAAATTAAAGGCAGGTGCTTCCATACCCAGTCTTGGGATTGGTTTTTAACTCTTCTGACAAAATATCTAGGTAAAACAAGTGAGGGAAGATTTGGTGGGGGTCACAGTGTGAGGCCATCGTGGTGGGAGGACAATGGCAGAGCAAAGCAGCTTACTGCATGGAGTCCAGGTGCGGGTGGGGGTGGGGGTGAGAATGTCTGCTTTCACTAGCATTTCGATTCCACTAGGGCTCCAGCTTACTGGGTGGTGCTGCACCCATTCAGGGTGGGTATTCTCCTCCTTAGTTTATCCTCTCAGGAAATGCCCTCACAGACGCACCAGAGATGTGCTTCACTAACCCCCTACCTAGATGCTTCTAATCCAATCAAGTTGACAGTGAAGATTAACCATCACAAGGACTGTCAAGGTAGGAAAAAGGAGAATCCTTGAGACTGGGCATTTGCACCGTGGGCTCCCTCCCTGTGCACATGTGCTGTGGACCTTGCTCTAAAGTATGCAGCTGCTTTAACTGGTTCCTTCAATCTTTTCAGTCACAGACATTCCCTAACATGGCACTTGCAGATGCCATAGCTAGCCAGTCACAGTTAGCACATGATCTGTATTTCTGGAACTTTGGTGGACTTTAAAGCCATTAGGGAGTTGTAGCCAACTGATGGTTGGCTATGCAGCCTACCGTTGTTCCTACTGCTTTAACACTGAGACTTCTTTTGCTCAGGCAGAGGTAGACCTATCTTAGAGAATCAGGGGCTGTAGCCCTAAGGAATAGATCATGAAAGCCTGGGCCAGTTTAAACAATCCTGCTGCTTTTTCTCTTCTCCCCTCCCCTCCCCTCCCCTCCTCTTCTTTCTTTTCTTTCTCCCTTTCTCTCTCTCTCCCTTTCTCTCTCTCTCCTTCTTTCTTTCTTTCTTTCTTTCTTTCTTTCTTTCTTTCTTTCTTTCTTTCTTTCTTTCTTTTTTTAAGCATTAGATTCCTTCATGGAGCTTTTAGAGAAGATTGATTCTTTCTTTCTTTCTTTCTTTCTTTCTTTCTTTCTTTCTTTCTCTTTTATAAAAGATTTATTTAATTTTATGTATGTGAGTGTTTTGCCTGCTTTATATGTGTGTGCACCACGTGTGTAGTGCTGATGGAGGCAGAAGATGACAGATCCCCTGGAACTGGAATTATAGATGGTCATTAGCCACCATGTGGGTGCTGGGACCTGAACCCGAGGCCCTCTGCAAGAGCAGTCTGTGCTTGTAACTGATCAGTTCTATTTCCAGCCCTCTTGCTGCGTTTTCCAGCCTCCCTTGTAGTTCTATGTGGCCTAGCAATTTCTAGAAAAGATGAAAAAAATTCCCAGACAGCTTTCCTTCCATCTCTTCCTTCCAGTGTTGAGATGATGTGATATTTATAGTAGTCTACAGTAAAAAGGAGAAAAAGGGGAGGCAGCCAACTAGGTCTCTGATATCGGTTGGTTGTCACCAAAACTGAACCAGCTGCAACCAGACTTCCTCTTTGTGATGAGCTAAGTGGATGGCTTCATCATGTTGATTTGGTTTGCTGTTACTGGAGAGCAGGAAGATTCTGACTGATGCAGCGGTTTCAGTCCTTGATCTTGAGGTTGGATGCTCACATTGTAGAGTCCATCGTCATGACTGTTAGGTAGCCAGGGGACAGTGTGGCCTCAGTGCCCTGAATCACTATGACTATGACGTGGGTTTATCAAAGATTAACACCAGGGGAGGATGTTAGGCAACACCTAATCTTGGGTTTCCCAAAGTAGGTTCTGTTGAATTACAGCTGTAAGACATTTCCATTTCCATGGGTTCTGAGGTTAGCTAAGTTTGAGGCTCCTTTCGATAGCACTGCCTGTGTTCAGAACCCTTTCCAATTTGTTTGAACCTGTGTGGCATTCTTACCTGTGGGAACCCTGTATCTCATTATTCCCTGTCCACATTGATTCATCTTTCATGCCTCCTCCCTTCACCACAGTTGAGCACATACTAAGTACTGCATAGTGTTCCAAGTGCTGGGGCTCCAACAGCAGACAAAACCGAACAGCCCTGCCTGCAGGAGCTGGCGAGCTAGTGGAGAGAGGTACAGAGTAAAGAAGCACAAGGAAAAGCATCAGAGAAAGAGACCAGGGAGCAGAGAGACGGCATCACTTCTTTACAAAATTGTTTTCTATTTTTAAAAGTATTTTGTTATTTTTGTTTTATGTGTATGTGTGCATTGCCTGCATGTATGGAAGTGCACCCATGTCGTGCAATGCCCACAGAGGTCAGAGAGGGTATTGGATGTCTTGACAGGCAGTTGTTAGCTGCCACGTGGGTGCTAGGATTTGAACCCACATCTTCTGTAAGAACATTCAGTGCTCTTAACCTCTGGGCCATCTCTCCAGCCCCCTATTTTGTATTTTTTTTTTTTTGTCTTTTTGAAGCAGAGTCTCCCTGTAGTCCCAGCTGTCCTGTAACTCACTATGTAGACCAGGCTGGCCTTGAACTCACAGAGACCCACCTGCCTCTGCCTCCCAAGTGTTGGGACTACAAGCATGTGCTACCACACCCGGCTTATTTCGTATTTTTAAATTGCATTTTATGTGTTTATTTTGAATGTATGCACACGTATGTGCATGCCATACAGTATGCAAGTGGAGGTCAGAGGTAAAACTTGTAGGAGTTGGTTATCTCCCTCTATTGTGTGGATCCTGGGGATGGAGCACATACCATCAGGCTCAGTGACAAGTGCCTTCACCTACTGAACCATCTTATTGGCCTGTGAGGTATCATTTCTGAATAAAGTTTAGGTAGCACTTTGCTGAGAGGGTGACTTTTAAGTAGAGGTCTGAGGGAAGAGGAGAGTGTTTGAAGAACAGCATTTTGGGGGAGAGAGAAAAACACATAAAGGTTTTGAGGCAGGAGAGGTTCTGGTATGCTTGAGGAAGAAAAGGGGAGGAGAATGGATCTGTGGTCAGCTGAGTAGTGAGTGTCAGTCGTGTGATGCTTCAAGACCACTTCAGGGATACGGCTATACCTTGAATGAGATGCAACATCTAAGAGGTGTTTGGAATAGGGGCATGATAGAACAGATACACATTTTAAAAGGATCTACTTCTCATGGCAAGAACAATCTGTGTGGCTGAGGCAGGAAGCTCTCAATAGATTACTTCCAGATTGCAGGCAAGAGGGCCTGACTTGGACAAAGAGCTTGGGGAGGAGGGATAAGGATTTGTTGGGTGCCAGATGTAGTTTGAAAGTACAGCTGGGATGAAAGAAAGTAGAATCAAATATGGTACCATGTTTCCATTTTCTTTTTAACTAAGTTGCATGTCCTGAGATGAGGCAGAATGTGGGAGAAGCAGGGTTGGGGGTAGGAAACATGAGGAGTTTGGTCTTGGAGGTGTCCTTTAGTCATGCAAGTGGAGTGTTTACTAGCCATTCTTAAGTGATCTATGTCAATGCAGGCTTGAACTTTAGGCATAAGTAGAGATCTAGTGGTAGTCAGCAGATGTAACATTCTCAGTGCAGATGGGGTGAGAATATGTAGGAGAGAGTGTGGAAGGAGAAGAGAAGAGTGAGTACTGAGTCCTAGGACGCCCTAAAACTTACAGGTCAGGAGAGAGTAGTACCTGGGAGGGAGCAGCCAGAGGTAAGGGGCAGGGCAGCAAGTGCTGACACTCTGAAGGTGTTTCCGGGAAGACTAAGCGATGCCCTAGGGCACACACTGCAGATGCAAGGAGGGGGACAAAGCTGACCCTGAGTGCCATGAGGTGATCATTTACAGTGTGGGACAGTTTCAGTAGAGTGGTCAGGGCAAAAGTTAGAGTGGAACAAGGAAGAAAGACAATGATAATGAACGAGTCTTGGGCAGAACCTTGCAGTGGAGAGAGCCAGCAATGAGGAGAGAGCTGAATGGGAATGCAGAGCTTAACAAGGAAGAATATGTTTGTCAAATCAAAACATTGTACAAGTGTGGTGGTTAATATTGTCAACTTGACAGGATGTGGAATCACCTAGGAGGTTCTACTGGGGATGTCTGTGAAAGTTGCTACATTGGTTTAACTGAGGAGGAAAAACCCACCCTAAACGTAGGTGGCACTATTCCTGGGCCGGGGTCACAGACCCAATAACAAGGAGAAAGTGAGCTGAGCACCAGCATTCATCTCTCTCTGCTTCCTGACTGTGATACAGTCTGACCAATTGCTTCAAGTGCCTGCCACCATGACTTTCCCACCAAAGTTTGAACCAAAATGAACCCTTCTTTAATTTTCTTTTTCCAGATATTTTTATCACAGCAATGAGAAAAGTAATTAGTTTGACAAAGAAGATTTTACTCAAGGCAGTAGCAATATGGAAGGAGGGGTCAGAATGGAGTCAGACTCAACTCTGCTGAAGCAGGGGAGGAGGGGCTTTGAAAGGATGAAGCGGCAGATCGTAGGCCATCTGTGTTTGTTAACTGGATTACTAAAAGGACACGTGAACTATTATCTTTATGGCAGGAGGTAATTTTATGACTTGGAGCAAGGTGCCCCTGAAGTTAGGCTCCTGCTCTCCCATAGGAACTGAGATGAGAGCACTGCCTCCTGTGATTACATTTCAAGAGATGGCTCCCTAGTCCCTGAGCCATATATTCCTGGGTTGTAAGAACCAGCAAGAGGCTTTGAAAGAGATTTAAGAACTCTTCAATGGGGCAGGGAAAGAATGTACAATCACAAGTTATCTAAAGAAAATCCTCTAAATAAAGGTAAGCCAGGCGTCCTAGGATAAGAAGCTTGTTCAGAGTTGAGTCAAGCTGGATACAGTACCTAGAGCTTCTTGATTAATTTCTGAAGGTTTGAATGTGAAATGTCTCCCATACACTCATGTATTTGAACATTTGGTCCCCAGATGGTTGCACTGTTTTGAGAAGGTTGTAGAACCATTAGGAGGTGGGGCCTCACTTCAGGAAGATGGTTGTTGGTGTGAATGAGCCCGGTCCTGGTCCCCACCCAATCTCACTGTCTCCAAGTCTGCCTAGATGTGAGCAAACAGCCATGCACCCCCACCACCGTGGAGTCACCTGCCATGCTATTTCCTGCCATAACAGACTGTATCCCCTCAAACTGTGAGCCCAAATGAATCCTTCCTCAATTTGTTTCTTTCCAGAGATGAAAAAAGTAACACAATTGTCTTCCTACTTGAAAACTCTGGTGTCTGCATAGTAATCAGTCCCTTCCTCTGCCTGCCTTCCCCCCAGGCCTACTTTTGGTTGTGCCATGCCCCTTCTCCAAGGATCTTGCAGCCCTATATGCCCAGTGACCCTCTTCCAGGTTAGTCTCCTGTTTCCTTCCTCATCTGGGCACAGTTCTCTTCTCACGTCTCTCTGTCTCCTCTGTGGGCCTTATTCTGACAACCAACTGCAAAAGAATCAATGATCGCCTTTGCTGTGGACTCCTTGAGTCTAAACCTCTTTTATGACACTGTCTCAGATTTTAGGACCTTAGATGATTTTTGAGTTCCTTGAGGGCAGAGGCACATCTTATGCGTCTTGGTGGTGCCACCTGAAGAATAAAGCTTGATTTTCAATGACCATGCGGGGTATGGAGCTGCATATATAATCTGTCTTCTCTGCCTCCTAAAGTATAGATCTCATAATGAGGGAAGAAACAGAGCACTGTATTTATACTATTTGGCAACTGTGCATTAGTGTTCATTCTGAATGCATGCCTTACAGCAGCATCCATTGCCTAAGAAGCATGTGTGATGCAAATGGGATAATTGTCTACGTCTGCCTAATGGCTAGGATTAATTCTGGGTATGTAAGTCCCACTAGGAATATGCTTAGTTCTGCTGCTGTATAATACCCTTATTGAGGTCTCACATGACTGAGGCCTCACCTGCCCCATGGCTTCTGAGCAAAGCAGTTCATGAACTTCCTGTTTCAAGTTGTGTGGAGATACATCTGGAGAGGTCGAGTCAGTGCCAGCTTCCACTCCCCAGCTGCACAATATGAGGAGTGGAGTATGGCACTCAGCAATTACAGATTGACAAGTTGGTTTAATATCAACTCCAGAGAGGACTTCAACTATGGAGCTGCTGGATTGATTAAGTAATACAGCATCATGGGCCCTAATGCGTTTTGGTTGGGCAGAAGGTTTCACAGGATATGGGCTTTAGGGTTCAACTTTGGAGACCATGAAAAGAGCTGATATTTTCACCTGTAATTGTGCTGGGAGGGGGCTGTGATTATAGCTTCAGACCTTTGAATGGGGCTGGAGAGGGAGAAAAGCTTTAGAATTAGCAGAAGAAAATGAACATGAAGACAAAAACCAATAAGTGGTCATGGAGCTGCCAAGAGTGAAGGCAGTAACGAGACAGAATTAGTTCTTACTGACAACTTGAAATTGCCTGGAACATTATAAAAATCAATCAGCCTGTTCAAAGCAGACTCACAGTGACCACTGGATGGTGTGATGTTTGCAATTTGTCTGGACACAAATTTAGAGAAGCCAGCAGAGACTTAGCCTAATATATAGCTTTTGGCTGGCACTAAGTTTTGAAGAGAAGGCTCAAAATGAGTTTCAACCTGGGTTATATTTTTCTGGCAGTCCTAAAGCCAGAAGGAATGAAATTAGTTGATTACTCATTACTCTAACCTAATACCTATAGTCATTTCGCTGCCTTTACAAAATATTATAAGGTATGCATTTTAGTGTTTCCTCAGTTGAATTTTTGCTGGCTTGTGATTCTCTGCCATTATCTCCCCAGTAGCTTTTAATGCTATCATTATAGCCCTCAGCATTTTGAATTTGAATAAGTGTAGGAAAGTATCAGCTTACTAAATTTATTATTTAACAGACATAGTGGCACAGAAGGAATTTCAATATTTTGGGAGAGGCAGATGAGTAAATCCATAGTAGGGTAGAATGGGTGGAGAGAGAGCAATGTCTGATCATGCAGTGGCAGCTGAGTTTTGACAAGGCAGGTATTATCTTGCTTATTAATTGTGCTATGGTTTTTACCTGCAGTGTTCCCCAAAGGCCCATGTACTAAGGACTTAGTTTTCATCCTGTGATGCTTTTGGGAGGTGGGGGAATCTTCAAGATGTGCGACTTAGTGAGATGTTAGGCTATTGGGATGCTGCTAGGAGGTGAGCAATTTTCCTCTGCCACATATTTTGCCATAATGTTCTATGCTATCATGAGTTCAAAACAGCATAGCAACAGAAAGCTCATTAACAAAAGCTTATCATCAGAACCTAGAACAAGGATGGAGCTTTGACAAGTGGTTAATAAAGGTTTCTTCATGTAGACACACACATGAACACACACTCACATACACACACACACACACACAGAGAGAGAGAGAGAGAGAGAGAGAGAGAGAGAGAGAGAGAGAGAAGATTCCCAAGTAAGAAGATGGGTTAGATGGTTTGAAAAAAGGGATAAATAAGGGCAAAGTCCCAACAATATGAACAAAACTTCAGGGATTACTTGATGTCTGGGATAGTGGAAGGACACATAGCCAAGATGCTAACTGAGGTTTGTCTGAACACCAGGGCCTGAAGTTACTGAAACCCTTTGGAGGTTTGTGTGGAAGTTCCCATATATAGAAGGTGATTATTTACAAATGCTTACCACAGGACTGACTGAATGAGTGGAGTCATCCGAGCCTGGAGACCTTTGGTTACAAGTGTATCTTAGGTTTTTTGTTTTTTTTTTTTTTTTGGTCTTTTTGAGACAGGGTCTCCCTGTAGCCCCAGCTGTCCTAGAACTCACAGAGATCTGCCTGCCTATGCCTCTGGAGTGCTGGGATTAAAGGCGTGTGCCACCACGCCCGGCTATCTTAGGTTTTTTATGGGACATGGTCTGGAAGGGGTCAGTCTAGAAGATGGTTTTCAACTGGTGATTATTTTGATCACCAAAGGACATTTGGCAATGTAAGGTGGTAAAATGTGGAGGTTGTTGTCCCCATGCTGTTGTAGAAGCCAGAGGCTCTGCTTTGCTCTCTGGCATGTACAGAACAGCTTTCCTTCCCCTCAAAAAATTATCAGAAGAAGAAAGACGTTAGAAGCATGTAAAGCTACAAGTTTACTTAAATGTCAAATGCAAACTAGAGAGAAAATACAGGTTTATTAATTTGCCTGTAGCTGATCTGATATTGAGAGCCACCATTTACTGATTAGTAGAAAAAAAAGTATTTATTTAGTTTAGTTCAGTTTAGAACTTAGTATGTACTAATAACTATAAAAAGTCCCCTTAGAGAGTAACACGTCTTTTGAGTAACAATTGCATTGGCTCTTCCATTGCAGTGCCCCACTTTTTCCTGATCTTTAAGTTAATACCTGAGCTTATGATTAGAGGCGGCGGGGGGCGGGGGGGCTTTTGGAGCCTCAAAGGACTCCAGGGATTTCTTTGCAGAGCTCTGGGGCCACTGCAGGGAGGAGGAATTGCCATCCTTATTTTTGTAAACCCAGCATGATCAAGCAATTGTTTTTCTTTATGTATTTGAGTTCCATGTAAGATTTTGAGAAAAGGGTCTTTCTATTAAAGCACCTGAACTACCAAACAGAAACACCTTTAGGGCCACCTACCCAGGAATGTGGATCAAGGACTTAAATTGGTATCCTGTTACACACCAGGCATTTTTAAGGGTATCATGACACCTATTTCTAGGTTTCGTTGCCGAGAACTGTGCTGCTCAAACCTTTAAGTCATGTCCAATTTTGTCATCATTGTGTAGATATGAGGAAAATCTTTCCAGCATGGTCACTATGTTCTGTACAAATGTAGTAATTTCTCATTGAAAACTGCCCTCCTAAGGGAGCGTAATAGATTTCATGGCTCCAATAGAGAAGAAAGGTGCTAACTAGTCATGTGGCTCAGAGTACATCATTACAGTAACTACTTCCTTTAAGGAGGAAGAGCTAGTCTTACAGCCTTAAAATTCCTTTTTAATACCAATAAAAATAAAGTGTCATGCTTGTTCTATGAATAAAGTTTCTTTAGCAATTTCTTCTTGTGTTGCTTGAGTTTCTTTAATAACTTTCCTCTCTTCTCCCATTTTACCCAGAAGGTTAGAGGACTGTTAGATGAAAGGTTAAATGGTTTTGAAAAAGCTTATGAAGAATTAACAATGTTAATGCTAATTGTTATAAAGATAGTAATAGTCATCTAAGCTTTGCTTAGAAAGTTTCTCATTTGTTAACTCTAACTCTTACCACCACATTATAAGTTAAGTTTTCAGACTGGAAGCTAAGGGCTGCAGAGGTTAAAAATATGCTTTAGATCACACTTGGCGGAGCCTGATTCAAACCCAAGGCATCTGCTTCCACAGTCCAAGCTCCTAACAAGTACGTCTCATAAGAATTATCATTTTTTACTCCAGGCTGTTTTCTGGCCTCTGGCCTGATTGTTCTCTCTGCTTTAATGCTTTCTGTGTTATGATTATCCATCTGCCTGCATTAAAAAACATCTTGTCACCAGTGTCCCAAAGCAAAGATTTGGAACATTTAGTTCTTTAAAAGCAAGGCAGGGTCTGGGGATGCAGAACAGTTGGTAGAGTGTTTGCCTTGCATTCACCAAGCCTCGGGTTTGATCTCTTACACCAAATACATTGGGTCTGATGGATATAATCCTAGCACTTAAGAGATGGAGACAGGAGCATCCTAAGTTCAGGGTCATCCTCAGCTACACAGTAAGTTTGAGGCCAGCCTAGGGTATGTCAGACCCTGTCTCAAAAAGGAAAATAAAAAGTAAGGCGGAGTAAAGCCACACAGAGGTAGAGTTTGTAGAGGTTTGGTGGAGAGTCTCCTGGTAGTGATCATTTCTGATTATCATGTCACCATGAGTTCTCCATCCTGTATTTGCATGGCTAGAACATGAGTCAAGTGGGTCACTGATTCAGCCATACCTTTTTCAAACATTTAAAGTCTGTGATTGCTATAGTACCATATCAGCATTGTGGCAGTCAGAGAGATGTATACCTACCTCTTTGTGAGAGGTTTATGCTATATCTGGTAAAGAAAGGATGTACAGTTATGGAGTACCAGCCGTGTACCAAGCACTGTACCAGGCATTTCATATTGGTTTTCCTTCTAGTTTTCTGATACTGGGAGAAGTTACTGTTGCTTCCACTTGATGGATGGGACAATGGCAGCCATCAGACCTGGGAGTGTACTAAAGAAAGGAAAGAGGGAGTTTAAGGAGAATTGCTTATTATGATGAATCTCACAGAATTCAAAGAAATGAAGAGTTAATGATTTTCAAATTACTTTCTATGGAATATTAGTTCTAGAAGATATTCCTTGAAAGGATGGGAGGCTAAATACATAGTTCTATATGATTGCCCTTCCATTTCTGTAGAAAGATTGGTTCCAGAATCCTTAACAGATACAAAAATACTATGTACCTCCTCCTATATATTTCAAATCCTTTATTGGCTACTTATAATACCAAGCATAATTGCAAACATTATATTAGTTACTTTTCCGTTGCTTTGATAAAGCACCATGATCAAAGTCACTCACAGAAGGAAGAGTTTATTTGGCTTATGGTTCCAGGGGGAAGGGTCCATAAATGTCAGGGAGGCATGGCAGCAGGAGGTGGCTGGAGCAGAAAGCTGAGCAATCACATCTTCAAGCAAGCACAGGAAACAGAGCACGACTGAAATTCTGGCAAGGCTTAAGAACTTTCACAGCCTACTCCCAGTGATGTACTTCATCCAGCAAGGCTGTACTCCTAAAACTTTCCAAAATGGCGCCACCAACTGGGGACAAAATATCCATATACTTGGAGCCCATGGGGAACATTCTCATTCAAATCACTACATTCTACTCCCTGGGCCCCCACAGCAGCATTATTATATAAAATGCAAAATGCATTTAGTCCAGCTTCAAAAGTCCCCATAGTCTTTACAAATCTCAAACTATTCAAAAGTCCAGAGTCCAAAGTCTCTTCTGAGACTCAAGGCAATCTTTTAACAGTAAGCACTGAGGAAATACTGAACCAAAAGAAGACAAAAAAACCAGCATGGCAAACACCAAATCCTGTAGCTCCATGTCTGACTTCTGGGACTTTATTTCTAAGGGACTTAGATAGCTCAACTCCTGTATGCAACATACATCTCTCTTGGACTGGTACTGCTCCCTGTATGCAGTTCTCCTTGGCAGATGTCTCACATCTTCGATGTCTTCTTGGGGTCTCCAATGCCAACCAGGCTTCACCTTCATAGCTCCTTACAGTGCCTGTCAGGGCCTCTAGACCTATTAGGGCCTTCTTTATACAGGAATGACCCTGCTGCATGCTGCCTGGACTCAGTGGCTCTCTGAAACCGTGGAGGAAGAATGAACGACCACTTCACTCTTGCATCTTTCACGTATCTAGAACTAGCACCATGTGAACAACACTGCCAAGTTTGGCTGTCAGCCTGGGATGACCCAGGTCTGCTTCATCCACATTAGCAGATTTCTATGCTGTGCTTTTCTGTGAATAGACAATCCCTCTGGCATTTTCCTTTCAGGAGTTAGATACTTAGCTGGGTGTGGTCTTGTCTTAAAGATACTCTTTCCAATGTGTAAGTGCAAATGGCTCCTTAATGACTCTAATCTCCTTGTCAAAGAGAATTGCTCTTTCAACACATGTCTTGGCTCCAACATTAATCTTCCTAGTGCTCTTTTTTCAATGCAAACTGTATATATTTCTTTCTGCCCCATTTGCTCTTTCTCACTGTAGATCTGCATAATATTCACCATTAATAGCCACATCACCATTTCTATGCTAGGCTGCCTTGAAATAGCCTTCACTAAAGAAATTAGTCCATTATTTTTCAACTTAACCTCAGGGAAGCTTTTGGCTGTGGGCAGACATCAGTCAGACTCTTTGCCAAAATATCCCAGTTGCTGCATACGTCCTTATTTCTCTCTAGAACTACATTTTTTCTCAGCACTATTTTCGTCCAAGCACCTACTAGAATTGCCTGTTAAGGTCTACTTACAGCAAGCAACTGCTTTTCTAGCCCAAACTTCCAAAGGCCTCCACATTCCTCTCAAAACTCACATGATCAGGTTCTTTACAACAACACCTCAAGTCTGGTACCAACTTCTGTATTAGTTACTTTTCTGTTACTATGATAAAACACCATGACTAAGGCCATTTATAGAAGGAAGAGTTTATGTAGCTTACAGTTCCAGGAGTAAGGGTCCATAAGAGTGGGGAAGGCATGGTGGGAGGAGGTGCCCGGAGCAGAAAGCCAAGCAGTCACATCTTCAAGCAGGCACAGGAAACAGAGAGTAATTGGAAATCTGAGGAGGCTTAAGAACTCTCAAAGCCTGCCCTAGTGATGTGCTTCCTCCAGGAAGGCTGCACCTTCTGTAGTGTCCCAAGACAGCTGGGGACAAATGGGGACAAAATGTCCAAATACTTGGAGCCTATGGGGGGACATTCTCATTCAAACCACTACAAACATTGTGTAAGTAGTTGTAATAATGCGTTATTTAGGGGATAGCAACAGGAGAATGCACATGTTTAGTACAAGTGCAATAATTTCAATCTTCAGATGGTTGAACCCTCAGGTACACTGGGACAACTGCAGGCAAATGCATGTAAAAAGTTAGTC
The DNA here is from genome assembly GCF_000622305.1 of Nannospalax galili. Taxonomy (NCBI): domain Eukaryota; kingdom Metazoa; phylum Chordata; class Mammalia; order Rodentia; family Spalacidae; genus Nannospalax; species Nannospalax galili. The sequence continues at coordinate 1,059,323 of NW_008354544.1, read as the reverse complement.
TTCTATTTTCCTCTTAATGAGTCACATCTCTTTAGCACTGGAACTCCTGAAATTCTGTAGAAGGAAAGTTTTCCGCTTTTGTTTAATCCTGCTAGAATTTTCAAATTCCCTGAGTATTGGTGAGCAACAGAATAGTAGCCAAAGAACAACGTTTTAAGAGTAATGGGTAACCTTCCATTGAATAAGGGATCATTTCATTTGTAGCTGGCACTTCCTTGGGTCCTGTTGGCAGTCATGCTCCTTGGAGACCTGCTTCCATTTGGAAGGTCACATTTGCAGCCTTGAAAAAAATGTTCACTCTGATTTCTAATTCAGACTATAAAATTCACCCCTTTGAAGTATATGCTAGAGATCTTCAGTACAGGAGTACACGAATTTCAGAGCATTTCCATCACTCACAGAGAAGCCTTGCCCTTACCAGCAGCCCCTCCTGTTCCCTTTATCTCAGCACATTGGCAACCATGAGTCTACATTTTGTTCTGGATTTGTCTACTCTGTGTTCTTCCTTTAGCAAACACATTCACAGTTTATCTGTGTTGTAGCGTGCTTCAGTGCTTTGCTTTTTATAGTTTAGTAATGTTCTACTGTGTGGTATGTCATATCACATTTAGGGTTTGGGAAGGCACAGATGACACAGAAAAATGTTGTGTTTGCATGCCCTTTGCCTTACTTGGATGTCGAGTGATTTTTGGGGGTAACCTGATCATCAAGTAGGGAAGGTAGGCCTGGCCCAGCTGTTTAAAGGAGTGGCTGTAGTTCAGGCATGTGACCACAGCTAGGGTGCTGTTGAGTTTCTCAGAGGAGAGGCTTCTGTCCTGGCTGGGGTTCTGGGGTAGCCGCTTTCAGAGAAGCTGTCTGAGAACAGGCATGGCATAAAAGAATATAGATATTTTTGCAGTTCTTCTTAAGATGGTCTGATCCTGTAAGATCTGTAGGTGTTTTATTTTCGGCAGTAATTATAGCTGGTTAGAGCACTGGTAGTCTATGACAAGAACTGTGTATAGACACACAAAATATATGCAATGGTTAGTCCCAATCACCCAATTGCATAAAACCAATTTCTGAGTAATTACGAGGTGGTACTTTTGAACCTCTTTGATGAAGGCGTATAGTGACATTGATCAGTGACTCTTTCTTGGACACAGTGCTGTAAGAAAAGAATGTACACAGGAATTGAATTCTTATCTCAGTGACATGCAAGTGCTCTAATACTGAGTGTGCTCTGAGAGAGGGCCCATTTGGGCCCCAGTTTGTGGCACTGTTTTGAAATGGGGAGGAAGAGGGTCCCCTAGAGGGTTCTTAGTCTTATTCATAAAACAATTTTAAAAATGAACCCAAACGGAAGCTTTTATGATTTTATTAGACTCTTAAAGAAAAATCCTCAGGGCAGGTGTATTAGTCAGGGTTCTCCAAAGAAACAGAACCGGTAGAATGAATACATATGTATAGAGATTTATCAGCTTAGCTCATAGGATAGAGTCTGAGTAGTCCAACAATGGCTGCACCACACTGGAGAGGCTGAGCATCCGTAGTTGCTCAGTCCACAAGGCTGGATGTCTCAGTAGTCCCAATCTGGTGCTGAAGGTCTGACAAATTCCAAAAAATTAGCTAGTCTTCAGCCTACAGCAGCAAAATGAACTCACCAGTGAGAGAGAAGGCAAGCAGCAAGAAGCCAGGTGTTCTCCTCTGCCTTGGTATTTTATACCGGCTGCCATCAGAAGGTAACACCCATATTTAGGGTGTGTCTTCCAGCTTCAGATGATCCAATCAAGAAGATCTCTTTCATTTCAGTTAATCCCAGATCCAGTCAAGTTTACACCCAGGATTAGCCATCACAAGTCCACTCCTTGTCAACTTGACACCCAATAGCATCTCTCTATGTCATGCTTAATTTTCAAATGAAAACAATGTTGAGGTCATAATTTCACCTAACATGATATAACTATCCCATCATACAATGACCAATGCATTATGTATCTTAGAGCAGGTGTTAAGGTCTTTGAGGGATGCTTATTCCTTTAGTGTCTCATAACCCAATATAATCATATAGGTTCACAACACTTAACCACTTAACAATTACACATTCAAAAAAGAACAAATATCTGCTTAATGTATGTGTATGCATGCACAAGCTTATTAACAAAATAGGACACAAATACTTATGTCGATTATAATCCACGTTTCTGCAACTGGTCACGTGGCCTAAGTTGGTATTTGTAACTACCTTCCTCTACTACCCATTCTGTATTTCCTCCACCATCAGCAAGCAACTCTGCAGGTCTTGGCTCTTTCCCTGGAGGAGTGACCCATACTTTCATCCCTGAAGGGTCTGGGCCATGTGTTGTCCTGTCTGGATTGGGTTGTTGCAGTTTCCCATTGATCTTAATCATAGGACATGGTAACACCAAAAGTCACCCAAGGAATCTCCTGCCTTCCAGATATAATCTTCATTACCTCCATTGTGGAGAACCAGTTCAATTTCCCCCTGGTAGTCTGGGTCAATCACCCCTCCTAATACTGTTATTTCTTTCTTAGCCTGATGACTTAAGGGGATCAGAAGCCCAAAGTGTCCAGGGAGAAGTTTTAGCTTCCAGTTCAACGGAATGTTTGTTGTCTCTCCTGGCAGGAGGACTCCCTCCTCTGGAACCGAAACATCCAAGCCAGTAGAGTGCAAAGTTGAGGGTACAGAAAGCAAAAATTTTCCTAGTGGGTCACCAGGGGTGATAGTGAGTGGAATCATTCCCTCTTCCACCCCTTGATTCCTGGACCCGTGAATCCTGGCTATAGGGGAAACTGTACATATATCGGATGCTGATTCAAAGCATACACTGCCTTCTGGAGGACCCTGCCCCAGCCCTCCAGGCTATTGCCACCTAATTGGCCCAGTAACTGTGTCTTTAAGAGGCCATTCCATTGTTCTGTCAAGCCAGCTGCTTCAGGATGGTGGGGAACATGGTAAGACCAGTGGATTCCATGACCATGGGCCCACTCTCACATTTTTTTGGCTGTGAAGTGAGTTCCCTGGTCAGAAGCGATGCTGTGCAGAACACCATGACAGTGGATAAGGCATTCTGTAAGTCCCTGGATAGTAGTTTTGGCAGAAGCATTACATGCAGGAAAGGAAAACCCATAACCAGAAAAAGTGTCTATTCCTGTAAGGACAAAATGCTGTCCCCTCCAAGATGGAAGTGGTCCAATGTAGTCAACCTGCCACCAGGTTGCAGGCTGGTTGCCACGGGGAACAGTGCCATATCGGGGACTCAGTGTTGGTCTCTGCTGTTGGCAGATCTGGCACTCAGCAGCAGCTGTAGCCAGGGTCAGCTTTCATGAGTGGGAGTCCATGCTGTGGAGCCCATGCCTAACCTCCACCTCTGCCACCATGGCCACTTTGTTCATGGGCCCATTGAGCAATGGCAGGGATAGCTGAAGAAAGAGGCTGACAATCCACAGAGAAGGTCATCCCATCTACCTGATTACTGAATTCATCTTCTACTGAAGCCACTTTTTGATGAGCATTTACATGAGACACAAGTATGTTCACATCCTTTGCCCATTTGGAAAGATCTAGCCACATACTTCTTCCCCAAATGTCTTTCTCACCAATTTTCCAATCATGCTCCTTCCAAGTCCCTGACCATCCAGCCAAACCACTGGCTACAGCCCATGACTCAGTATATAATCACACTTCTGGCCATTTCTCCCTCCAAGCAAATGCATGACCATATGCACTGCCTGAAGTTCTGCCCACTGTGAAGACTTTCCTTACCTGGTGTCCTTCAGGGTTGTTCCAGAAATTGGCTGTAATGCCGCAGCTGTCCACTTCTGAGTAGTGCCTGCATAGTGTGTG
>NW_008354544.1:1054818-1055320 GCF_000622305.1 Nannospalax galili | reverse complement strand
CTTGTACAGCAGCCTGGACCTGTTGAAGGGCCCTTTCCTGTTCCAGGCCCCACTCAAAGGTAGCTGCCTTCCGAGTCACTTGATATATGGGTCGTAGTAACACACCAGATGAGGAATGTGTTGCCTCCAGAATCTAAGCAGGCCCACCAAGTGTTGTGCTTCTTTCTTGGTGGAGGGAGGGGCCACGTTCAACAACTTATTCTTCACCTTAGAAGGACTGTCTCTGCATGCTCCACACCACTGAACTCCTAGAAATTTCACTGAGGTAGAAGGCCCTTGAATTTTGGTTGGATTTATTTCCCATCCTCTCATGCGCATATGCTTAACCAACAAGTCCAGACTGTCTGCTACCTCCTGCTCACTGGATCTAATCAGCATAACATCATCAATATAGTGAACAAGTGTGATATTTTGTGGACGAGTCAGGCAATCAAGATCCCTCCGAACCAAGTTATGGCACAATGCTGGGGGGTTAATATACCCTTGAGGCAGGACAGTAAAG
>NW_008354544.1:1053879-1054272 GCF_000622305.1 Nannospalax galili | reverse complement strand
TTGATTAAGTTTTTGATAGTCAACTGTCATTCTCCATGACCCATCTGTCTTCTGCACAGGCCAAATAGGAGAGTTAAAGGGAGATGTGGTGGGAATCACCACCCCTGTATCTTCCAAATCCTTGATGGTAGCACTAATTTCTGCAATCCCTCCAGGGATGTGATACTGTTTTTGGTTCACTATTTTCCCTGGCAGAGGCAATTCCAGTGGTTTCCATTTGCCCTTTCCAATCATAAAAACCCTCACTCCAGAGGTCAGGGAACCAATGTGGGGATTCTGCCAATTCCTAAGTATATCTAACCCAATTATACATTCTGGTCCTGGGGAAATAACCACAGGATGAGTTTGGGAACCCACTGGACCCACTGTCAGCTGGACTTCAACCAAAACTCA
>NW_008354544.1:1046346-1053549 GCF_000622305.1 Nannospalax galili | reverse complement strand
CATGATTGATTAGCCAGTACCACAGGTCCATTCGAGTCATGCCATTGTAAGCATTGTTTTGCCTTTGCTGCCCATTACTATAAGTATACTCACCTTGTCTTTGGTAATTCAATACTGCCCCCTGACCCCTACTCCGAGGTCCTGTTACACCTATTATATTTACATTTAATTTATGCAATTGAGCAGCAGCATCTCCAAGTGTAAGATTCGGCATAAGGAAAAGAGCAAAAACACTGTTCTTCAAATGTTCTGGGGTCTCTCTCAGTACTTTCTGTCTTATAAAATCAGTAAAAGGCATGTCCTCTGGGCCCTCCCATTGTGGAGGATTTGGTGTTGCACTGTGAATCCACTTGAGCACACCAATTTGCCTGAGCCTTACAATCCCTTCATCAACACTAAGCCAGGGGATATCAGGTATCTCCAGCTCTCTGTCAGTAGGCCATCTTTTGATAAATACCTCAGACAACCAATCAAATAAACTTTTAACACCTTTTTTAACTGCTTCCATATTAAACCTAGACTCTCCAGTCAGGGGGCCCATGTCAATAAACTCAGCCTGATTGAATTTTATGTTCCTTCCACCATTATCCCATACCCTTAAAATTCATTCTCAGACATTCATTAGACTTCTCCTTGAAAGAATTAGCAAATTCACTAGGTTCTTTAGTGGTATAGCGCACCTCCTCATGGACCACACTTTCCATCTCTCCTCCAGGGGCCTGCTTAGCTTTCAGTCTGGTTATAGGTCTAGAGGCAACAACGACTGGGCCCTGAGGGACATCAGTTTAGTCTTGCTGAATGGGATTACCTTCCTCAATGGGATTAGTGGCCTCAGACAAGGGTGGGGAGGGTGGGTCTACTGAGGGTGGGGAGATTAATTCATCAGGTGAATCAAACACCTCAGAGTCTGAGGATTCAAAATCCTCAGCCTCCTCAGGGTTCTCCCACACATCTCCATCCCACATGTCAGGATTCTAATCTTTCCCTACCAATGCCCTCACCTTTACTGCTGACACCCTTCAAGCTGGGAATTAAATTTGTGTTGTAGGTCAGCCAAACGTATAGTAAGGGCTCCAGCTTGATTTTCTGCAACTTTAGCTCTCTGGCTGCTGGAGAGAAGATTCTCTTCCAAAGCACACTTGGAAACATTTAAACTGTTGATTCAAATCTGGAGCTTGTCAATTTTATCATTAAGCTCATTGTTTATCTTCATCACTTTATCCAGAGATGCTAGAAGTAACCAGCCAGCATCATTATTTTTCTTATTTTTCCATAAATTGTCAAATGTTTTATGTATAGAGTCACTAAATTTCTTGGTCTTCAGAAGAGGTTATTCAAATGGGTCTATCTCCATAATTGTTTCAAAACGGATTTTCAGTGGTCTCCATGCTATCTGAAGACTCTGACTTGGAGAGCCTGCTCCAAATACCAACAAGCCCATTAAAGAAATTCATCCTTTCAATTCTGTTTCTCTAGAACCACTCCTGGTACCACAATCTGTATTAGTCAGTGTTCTCCAAAGAAACAGAGTCGATAGAATGAATATATATGTATAGAGATTTATCAGCTTAGCTCACAGGATAGAGTCCGAGTATTCCAACAATGGCTGCATCACACTGGAGAGGCTGAGAATCCGTATTCGCTCAGACCACAAGGCTGGATGTCTCAGTAGTCCCAATCTGGTGCTGAAGGTCTGATGAATTCCAAAAGATCAGCTAGTCTTCAGTCTACAGCAGCAAGATGAACTCACCAGGAGACGAATGGTAGGAAGAAGGAAAGAAAGCCATGGAGCCATGCAAGTTTAGAGCCTGCGTGGAGGTCAGACACATGGCTGACTTGCAGCCACATGGCTGGGAGAAGGAAGCCTTAGAGAAAAAGTAAAGAAAGACAAGATGCTAGGGGCAGCCCAAAGTCTTAAAGAAAACATGTTTAGTAAGAAAGGCATGAAGAAGAAAAGGGAAAAAATTACACCTTTCTGAAAGAAAGAATGGCGACAGACTTACAGAGCTCTACATGACTGTGGCTGGTCCGGAAGATCTGTGGAGGTTTGCACTAGTTCCAGGCAGGACAAATTTGCTACCTCATTAATGCAGCAGGTATTCTGCCCATCTACTCAGCATAACTTAAGGTGAACCTGCCTTCCCAGGGTGGTTCTACCACCAGGTAATTGACTAGTAAGACTGGAAAGCTGGGTCCTCCAACAGATAGACTAGGGATTTTATAGTCTGGATCAGTTAAATTTATGAGGCTTTTTGCTACTCTAAGGTTTGCTACTCTAAGGTTAGGTCATGGAGGAGGGCCATGGAACCTTTAGGAGGTGTGGGCATGCTGGAGGAAGCCTACTGGGGGCGTGCTTTGAGAGCCCCTAAGGCTTGCCAAATTTCTAGTCTCCCTCTGCTTCTTGTGCCTGCTTGAAGATGTGATCACCTGCCTTTCTGCTATAGGCGCCTCTGCTTCTAGGCCTCCCCTGCCATTATGGACTCCAGCCCTCTGAACTGTTTCAGGCAGTTTACTCTCAAACATTTAAGATGGCCTATTTCCTGATTCTTCCCTAACTCAGGACAAAGACTTGGTGGGCTTCTCCCTCCTCCCCCTACTCAAGAGAGAATTGTTTGACAGAACTTTCAAATCTTCTACCAGGAGGGCTTCTGTGATGGGAAACTTCCTTTTCTTTGTCTGGATAAGCCAGTTCTGAGGGAAAAAGGAAACCATTCTACCCCAAAACATCTGCAAGTTCTGATTTTCTGGACAAACTTGTATTCCAGGTCCAAATCCCTTTCTCACTGGGGGAAGTCTGTTTCTCTGTGTGTTTTGCTGGTGTGCGTGCGTGCCTCTGTGTGTGTGTGTGTGTGTGTGTGTGTGTGTGCGCGCGCGCGTTCCTGCTGTCAGTGAAACTTGGCTGAGTGCTGAAACCTTGTTTTTCTTGCCTTTTTATTTAAATCGGCAGAGAAAAAAGAATCTGTTTGTGCAGCCCTAGACAACCTCACCAAAAAGGCTTTGAAAGCATGCTTACTGTTTGGGAAGTGATGGGACCCTCTAAGTTGGGATGGGGCATTTGAGAAGACATTTCAGATGCTGGGAGCACTTTTTTTCACCAGCAGCCTAAGGCATTAAGCTACATTTCCTGGAAATGTCAAGAGCCTCCCTGAGGCAGTTGACCTTCGGTGCAATCCTGATTCTCTTTATTCATTCTACCTCCCTGCTTCTTTGCCTTTAACTAAACTTAAGTCCCAGCAGTGCCTTAAAGGTGGGATACAACTGTTACCCTTGAGGAGCATATCATACCCCAGAAAAAATACCTTCTAGTTTAGTCTTCTAGTTTATACAAGCAGAAATCCAGGGAAAGGCGTGGAATGGATATTAAAGATGTGGAATAATAGCTGAAGAAACATAAAATTGAATCATATCAAATTTGTTAATATGGGCCTTTGTGTAATGCTATCTATAGCAAAGCATTTGAAAAGCATAGATTTGGAATACTTGACCTCCATAGAGAACCTGTATCCCCCTATGTCTGACGTCGGCCATTTCTGAACTTTTCAGTTAAGCAATCAATCAGTTTCTATCATTACCACTTAAAGTGAATAAATTATGTTTTGGTCAGTTACTTTGAAGTTACTTATAAACAAAGCCGTACCAGGAGTGTGGAATGAGCCACCAGGCCTATGCTGCCCCTCCTACCCTGTTCCTTAATTTTCTTCAATTCATGAATACTGTGTTTATGTAACTTAATGTGTCTTAAGGCATACAGTGTGATCTCCTTCAGTCTCTTAATCTAGACGGAGCTTTTCCTTCCAGGAAGTCTAAATCACATCTGCTGCACGTTTAAGTATTGTGTAAAACTCCATGGCTCTCAGGGTTTTTTCTTCTGGGCCACTTTCTTAAAAAGCTTTCCTAGCGGTTCAAAGCACTGGAGACAAAAGTGGGAAGCTAAGTTCAGACCTTGAACACATACTAACAACCCAACAGGTATAGGACTCTTAAAATAAAGATTGTTATAGAAGAATATTTGTTTGTTTCCCTGCAAATTAGCACTTCCTGAAGACGCCAACATTTTAGAAGCCAACTGAGGTAAAAGCAGTTGCGGCGCTTACCTGATCCATCTTGGCTGCTGCTCTAGGATGGGAACATGGTGTTTTCCCACATTTTGGTTCTTGGAGTTATTCAGTGTTATGACAGAAAGAGGAGCAAGAATGGTTGTAAAGGCAGTGGGCAACCTACTAGAAGGTGCAGGGAGCTGTACCCCCTTGTATAAGGCTCTGGCTGTGCAGAGATGAGGCAATGAGCCTGAGACAGGGACATCATGGACTTTGGTTTCCAGTGGAAAGTGAACAAACAAGTGACGAATGTCATGCATGGACAGAGTGACTTCAAGTGGGAAATGCATGCTACAGAGCACACTGGGTTCAGGAAAATGACAACACTAGACCTGAGAGTGGGTGGCAGAGGACACCTTTTCATGTGTGCACTTGCAGTTTTTCATAAAAAGATGTTGTGTGTGGCATGAGAATTATGACATAAACTTAGTGACCAGTCACTTAACAGTGGAGTGGGAGCAGGGGCAGCCATCATTCAAACTCAGTGTTGTAGACTACGTACTGAGGGTGTACTGGGCAGGCTCTGTTCAACAATTGCTGTATTGTGGACTATGTACTGGGCAGGGTGTAGTGAATGCTCATGACCCAGTACTTGGGAAGTGGCGGCAAGAGGAGTGTGAGTTGGAGGCCAGCCTGAGCTGTATAGCAAGATCCTGTCTCAAAACACCAAAACAGGGGCTAGAGAGAGGCTCACTGGTTAAGAGCACTAGCTGCTCTTGTACAGGACCGGGGTTCAGTTCTCACCACCCACATAGTGGCTAACAACCATCTGTAACTCCAGGTTTAGGGGCTCCAATGTCCTCTTCTTGCCTCGGTGAGCATTGCACAGCATGGGTACACTTACATATATGCAAGCAAAACACTCATACACATAAAATAAAAATGAATAAATTTAAAAAATTAAAAAACAAACAATCAGGCAGAAAACCAGAATAACTACAAAGTTAGTCCCAGCCTGGCCCCTGAAGTGTGGTTCACTGACCCCAGATCTGGCACCCTAGTGTGGGAAATACAGACTCTCAGGCCCTCCCTGATATGTATTGAATTACTGTGCTTTTAAAACAAGATCCCCCAAAACTGGGTATGTAGCTCAGTTGGCAGAGTGCTGGCCTGATATGCACAAAGCCCAGAGCTTGATCTTCAGTATTCTGTCGCTGTGATAAAACACCATGACTGTATTATAAAATATTATAAAATATTGTGAAAATCTGTGTGAGGTTTAGCTTAGTCAGAAACCACACTAAACCCAAGGTTGCAAAGATAACTAGACGGCCAGTGATAATGTCAGGAGGAAAACCCAGGGGCAAACTTTCCACAAACATTATTTGCACTAAGAAGCCAGTTTAAAGACTATAAAAAGGAAGCCCAAATGACAGAATGTGTCCACGCCTTGTCTGACACCAGGATGCTGAACTTCTGGCCAGATCCCCCTCTGAACTCTCTGTACCTGCTTGAGAGATCCCAGATCCTCAGAGCAACATTGCTGAACCCTCACCAGAGATGCTGGGGCTGCTCTCAGACTCAGATGCATCACAGGTGAGCAACCTTGGGGATAGGTAGAAGAGAATAGAGAATAGACCACGTGATGATGTGTGAAACGTGATGATGCTAATAAATGTATGAAAAGACAACTCATAGCCCGTTCCTTGAATGCTTGGGACAATGACCGAAAGCAACTTAGGGAAGGAAGAATTTATTTTGGCTTAGGATTTCAGAGGGAAAAGCCATCAAGATAAGGAAGCGTGGCAACAAGTGGCAGACAGTGCCAGGAGTAGGAAGCTGAGATCACATCTTCACTAGCAAACAAGAAACAAAGAGTGAAATGGAAGTGGCGCGAGGCTGTGAATGCTGGAAGCCCACTCCTAGTGACATACTTCCTCCAGCAAGGCCAACACCTTCTAACCCTCTGCAAACAGTGCCCCAACTAAGGACCAAGAGTTCAAATACCTGAGTCTTTGGGGACATTTATCATTCAAAGCACCACATTGCCCAAGCCTGTGATCCCAGCACCAAAGCAGTGGACGTAGGGGGATTAGGAGTTCAAGGTCAGCTTCAGTTACAAGTGAAGATGGAGGCAAGCCTGGGCTATGTAAGGCCCCTTGAAAACAAAGGAACAACGAAAAGGGAAACAGCCAAGGAGCCCCTGCAGCTAAGTTCTAATTTGTTGGGCAAGATGTGGGAGACCAGGCTCGGACGCCGTCACAAGGAAAGACTGTGGAGAGGAAGGCAATTAAGAAGCAGTGCAGGAGGGCTCCTCCCCCTCATTGCAGTTTCCTACAAGCAGGATTGAAAAAGACAGAAGGTATCCTGCTCCTCCTCTACCAGGGAGACTGCAGGCTAACCACTGAAGGCAGCTCGAGGAAACCACTAATGAGCGTTTATCTACTGCTTACCTCTTTCTAAGCTGAGGACTAGAGAGGCCTGAAATCTCTCTTTCGTCCTGTCTCCTTAAAAATTTTATCATTCTTTTGGAAGATGTTACATAAGCTGCGGTTCAAAGCTCCCTCTCTACGAACTACTGATTCTCTGAGTGTCTCCAAAGGAATATCTGAAATCTACATGCCACTGAATTTCTGTTTGTTCTCGTCAGGTTAAATTTTTGATGGCAGAGTCCATCTGCGCTACAAACCTGTGGGCTTGTTATCCTGCCGCGGCTAAGTGCAGAAATGCCGTACAGACTTGATTTGGATCCCTGAGTTTTGTAGGGAGATGATTTAGAGAACAGTGAAAGACAACATGAGTTCAGTCCTGTAGCCATTGGGACCACATGGAACAAGAACCTGAAACTCAGGTTACCTTATGATTGGAGTTTTCTAGGTTACAGATAGTTCTTAGGAGGAAGAACTGCTTGAAGGTTTGGAAAAAGGAAGTATGGCAGGCCTGCAAGGTTTATCAGACGCACATTGTGTTCCATAGATGCTGCAGTTGACCTGCGTCTTTCCAAATAAGACTTGGGGTGAGTTTCCTCCTCAGTGGTAATTAGGGGCTCCTGAGGTCTGGTCCTCCGTCCCTCTCTTTGTACAGCCCCAGGCATGTTGGAGGTCAGGGGTGAGGCCTGAGCTTGAGGGACGCTGACTCAGCTCACAGACAATTCACCTAAAATGGT
>NW_008354544.1:1043294-1046256 GCF_000622305.1 Nannospalax galili | reverse complement strand
GCAGGCTGGCTTCAGTCATTGGTCAATCATCACAACCTTCTTTCCGGTCTCTGTTTCTTGCTCATAAATATATGTAGACTTTCTCAAAGTGTTGGCAAACTTTCAACGGAAGGAGAAAACAGTGCAATTAATTGTCAGCTCTTTGAAACTTTCTGTTTTTAGGGAAAGGGGAAGGGCAGATGTGAGGTAGAGTAGTTCTTGGCCAGAGACCAAGGGGAATATGTCCTTGACTTTCCCTGAGGGCAGTGGCATCCAAAAATCGGGTTCAAAAAAAGCTTAATGTTTCATGGCTGAGAGATGGCTCAGCAGTTAAGAGCTCTGCCTGCTCTTGCTGAAGACCTGGGTTTGGTTCCTAGCACCCACATGCAGCTCCCAACTGTTTGTAACTCCAGTTCCAGGGGGTTTGATGCCCTCTTCTGGGTGTGGTGTATGCACATACATGCAGGCAAAACATTAATACACATAAAATAAAAAGCACTTTTCTCAACATAAAATGTCAGAATATGAAACTTTTCAAAATGCTGATGAGGTGTGGAGGGTAATATCCTGAGTCACCTTCAACTTTGGCCCCGCCATGAGTACTGTGAGGAATCAGAGTCCTGCTGCGAGGAAGCCACTGGGAAAGTGATGTTTGGCCAGCTTAAGTCCTACCGACTGTCAGCTGATCCAGAGCTCTCAGAGTACAATTCAAAAGAGAAAAGACAGAATTGTCATGTTATGAATGCTTAACAACTTGGACTTAGCACCTCCATCAACTGTAAATTGAGTGTGTTAAATCATAAATCAAAGGAGGTAAAAGTTCTCTGAACAGTCTTCGAAATGAGTTGTCACCATTACCTTCTGACTTCCTGGGGGAGCCTGGTAGGGCTTTCTTTGAGGAGTGCCATGTGTCGGGGTGGAGTAGCCCAGCAGTCTTTCAGGGCAGCCTGTCTCCTCTTTGAGGGGAGCAGCTTAGAGGCAGTTTGGAAACTCCAATGGGAAAGTGGTTTTCTGTTTTCACTCCCAAGCTTAGAATCTTCGAGTCTTCAAAGACAGAGACTAAGTTAAAGTAACAAATGAAGGAAATTCCCCAAAGAATCTTCCCAGGGAACAACAAAAACATCGATTGTAAACAGCAGGTTCGTCTTCTGACAGGTTTTGTTTGCAAATGATAACAATTACATGTAATTTTTCATTTCAATTGGAGGAGCAGGTATGGGGGGAGGCAGAGAAAAGACGAGAGCAGCAAGATCTCCCTGGTGCCTATTCACTCCCAGGTCTACAACCTAACTCAGTGTGGAGGGCCAGGTAGCAGCTCTGCGTTCCATTAAGAGATCTAATTGTGGCTGTTCGGTCTGTTGGCAGATGCAGTTTCCATATAACAACAGCCCAGAGACAGAGCTGCGTGATTAATGCCTCCAGCTGTCATATGCCCCATTATCTGTGCATTTGCATAACTTAATGGTTTAGGACAGGGGAGAGAGGATGCTTAATTTAATGTTTAGCAGGCCCTTGATAGCTGAATAATTTAAGAACTGTCAAGGGGGGGTCAGTCCTACACCAATTCAGCAAGACAGCTATGATTTCTGCATATCGTTAAAATTCTTACTTAGGAGAATTTTTTAAGGAAAAGAAAAGAACAACAATGCCTGAAAGGAAGCCCTAATTTTTCTGTTAACTGTTTCCTCCCTGAGGCAAATGGAAATTTGTTGACAGAAGCTGGATGTCTGAAGACCAGGGGTGGGGCAGGGTGTTAACTCGTCCTTCCCTCCCTTCGTCTCTGACCCCCAGCCTCATTCCCTCCATTTTGATTCTGTTTCTTCTTGTTTTTTGTCCCTTCAACCATCTCACCCTTTATGCCCTGTTTTCTGACCCACTTACAATCCTTTCCTCTCTTTACCTCCAGCCTCTCATTTAGCTGAAAGGCAGATGGGGAGGAGGGAGGAGGGAGGAGGGAGGTGGGAAGGGAACATGGACACGGAGGAGCATAATTTGCTTAAAATCAACTAACAGCCCAACCTGCTTTCAATAGGAAACACTGTCAGTTTCATTAGTTGCTAATGAATATTATTAAACTAATCTGTCATTTGTTTTCTAATTATGTGTCACCAGGCATCACTGTGGCAGCTGAGGTGACTCACTAGTGAATAATTTGCCCCCCCCAATTATTTTTTTTCTAGAGTTAGAACAGCGAGTGATTAGCAACCATTTCACCCTGTGTGGGTCTGCCACCCAGCAGAAAAGTAGTCACTTTTCTCCCACACCTTGCCAGTGCTGACAGGTGCTCCACTCCCTGGTCGTGGCAGTCCCTTCCCAGGGCATGGCCATAATCCTCATCAAAGCTGGGACAGTCACGTTTCTGAAATCTTCAGCTTGTGAGAGACAACAGCTGATGGTTTTCCTCACAATACAGTGTACCTGGAATTTGGGCAGCTCAATAACCCTATGATACATGAACTAGGCCTCTGTGGTGCTTTGCTGTTCTTGAAGGTCCAAGGTAGTTTTGCTCAAATGCCTGGTACCTTGACAGGCTGGCTCGACTGCTGGGACCTTTTTCCAGCAGCGTGGGTGAACTTACATGGAGGCACAGGGCTCTAAGTGGGTATTTGGAAGGTCGGAAGTAGAAGCTGCCTGTGTCTGAAGATGCCCTAGAAGTCCGCAGGGAATTGTGTTTCTGTCCTACTTTACTAGACAGTGTGGTGGAGAGTCTACCCAGACTCAGGAGGAGTTTGAGGGTGGGAAGGCGAGGCATGGGGCTGGAGAGATGGCTCAGTAGTTAAGAGTATACTGTTCTTGTAGAGGACCAGAATTCAGTTCACAGCACCCATTTGATGTCTCGTCAACTGCCTGTAACACCAGCTCCAGGGGATCCAATTCTAGCTTCAGCACGCACCAACACAGATGTGCACATACCCCACACAGACACAGACACACACAGACACACACACACACACACACACACACACACACAGACACAGACACA
>NW_008354544.1:1020440-1043249 GCF_000622305.1 Nannospalax galili | reverse complement strand
CACACACACACACACACACACACACAGACACACACAGAGACAGACACAGACATACATACACACACAGACATAGACACACACAGACACAGACACAGACACAGATACACATAGAGACAGACACAGACCCAGACACACATACAGACACACACACACAGACACACACACACACACACACAGACACACACAGAGACAGACACAGACCCAGACACATACACACACACACATAGACAGACACAGACATACACACACACAGACACATACACACACAGACACAGACACACACACAGAGACAGACACATGGACACAATTTAGAAAAGAAAAGGAGATAGACTCTTACTAGATGGTATTAGTCTGCAGCCATTTTGAATCTGTAAAGTCTCAGCAGGTTTTTCATGTTGGCCCGTTACTGTCCTTTGGACTTCTCACACCTCCCCTAACCTGGTTGCCATCTAACCAGCAGCCTCTATTCCTCCCTTTCTGGATCTTCCACCAGAACTGTGGAAATCCACAACCTGGAGCAAAAGCTGCCAAGTGTGGCCCAGAAAAATTGCACATCCCTGTAGAGCAGATCCATTAGGAACAGGAGCTCAGTTGTCTTCAAAGCTGTGTTTCTGTTTCTCTAATTTCATGTATACTTATTATTTTCTGTCTCATTCTCTGAAATGCCCAGTCCAGCTCTTCCCCTCAAAGGACTTCATTTGATCGCTTTGCAGGTAGTTTTCCTTCTCACGCATGCCCTCTGTCACCTGTACAAAGTTATTCAGACCCCCCTGTACAAAGAGAGGCTTTCCCGTCTTCCAAGCATTCCTTCCCACTAACTGCACCTTTCATTTCCACTCTCCTCAGGAGGAAGCCACCATCCATCACTTCTTGCCTGGGTCACTCATAGGCATGTCCAGTCTCAGCACTGAGGTAACAGCAGTGCTACGGATTTTGAAACCGTTGTTTGCACTTGAGGAATCTGTGGTCTCCCTTTCTGTCTGCTCTTTGCCCTTGCGGTTGGATTCCTGGATCTGTTGTTATTGCCAGGGCTCCTGCTCACCACCCCAGGAGTTCGTTTTCATTCGTTGCCTCACTCTCCTCTTTGCACCACTGACCTGGCCTTCCTTTCATCCTCTTTGCTGTTCTCCCATTCTTGTTTTAGTCCATTTAGGTCAGTACAAAAAGTAACATAAACCAGGTGACTAATAACAGAACCTTATTTCTCAGAGTCTGGAGACTGGGAAGTCCAGCATCAGGTGTTACCTGTCTGGTGGGGGCTCATTTCCTGGTTCATCAACAGCATCTTCTCACTTTGTCCATGTGCAGCAGAAGGGGGAGAACACACACCCCGCCCTCCTCCCTTTAGAAAGGTACACCAGCCTGTGAATTTAGGAGGAACACAAGCATCCAAACCATGTCTTATTTCTTCTGATTCTTTCCAGAATCATTTTAACATTTTTTTTTCTTCTTTGACCTTCCTCTTCCCCAAATTAATGATTCCCTGAAATCTCTCCTGAGGTCTCCCCTCTTCTTCCATGATGTAACTAATGTACCTGTTACTTATTGCCTACCGTGAAGCCTCTCAGACATTCAGCACAAATCATTCTTGAGTAACAAGTACTCATGTGCACATGCACACACAGCACGCAGACACACATAGCACATATATACATAGTACACAGACACATACACACAACACATACACAGAACATACAAAACACAGATACATACACACAGCTCACAGACACATAGCACACACACACATAGAGCACAGACACAGAGCACATACATACAGACACAGAGTACACACACAGCACACAGAAGCACAGAACATACACATACACAGGCAGCATATACACTTAAGATTGCCTGTTAGACATCATGACATCACTGGCCCATGGATGACTTACAGTTTGTATGTCTAAGAAGGACCCACTTATCAGCTTTTCCATTCATCGTGTTTCAAGCCTGCAGCCCACAGTTCTCGCACTGTTTGTCTTCCATGTTCACACAAACACTGTGCTCTGTTTCATCCCTCTCCTTCAGAGTGTCTTGTCTTGCTTCTGTGTTCCTTGTTATCTGGTCAGAACATGGCACCTAAGCAGAAAACTCTTTTCCCTTGTTTCAACCTCCTCTGCATTTGTCCTATTATCCACTTAGTCACCAAAGACATGCTTCCAAAATGAAAATTTAGATAGGTCACCATCCTACTCAGCATCCCGCAGTGGCTTTCCATTGCCTAGAGGGAAGTACAAACCTTTGGCCTGGTGTGGGAATACTTTCTGCCTCACATCACATCCCTCCCTCTCTTGGTCACACCGTCCTCTGCTGCTCTGCGCCTTCATGTCTTTGCACATGATTTATCCACCTGAGATTAATCTCTCCCTCTGCTTCAATTAGGCAGTTCTTTTGCACACGTTAACTATCAGCTCAAGTTAAAGATAGCAATCCTAGGAGGCATGTGACAATGTCTGGAGAAATTTTTGGCTATTCCAAGTTAGAGAGCAACTGGCCAGGAATGGTGCATCTCAGAGTGCTTGGGATAGTCCTCTGTGTGCAGCTCAAGCGCCCAGGTGCTGAGCTGCAGAAATTCTGCTTTCTGTTAGTTTCCAGGCTCCTATTTTTTTTGTATTCTCTTCAAAATCTTCTAATGGCATTTATTTTATTTTATATTATTTTCTAGCATTTTTATTAAATTCTTGCAATTTCCACACCATATAATTTGATGACATTTATATCCCCTCTCCCATCCACACCTCCTCCCCGCCCCCTGAACTCAATTCAATGTACTCTTTCTGTATAATATAGCCTATAGGGTTTAATTTGAATCCCCAAATGTTCTCCAGTGTGAGTTCATCCACTGGAGCTTTCATAGGACTTGTGCTTGCTGACACCATTGCTGTGAGTTCATATGAGTAACTGATACCAGCTGTCTGGAGAACTCTGCCCCTCACCCCCCGCTACCCCCATGGTCTTCTGCCACCTCTGGCTCTTACAATCTTTACACCTCCCCCTCTGCAATGTTTCTCGAGCCCTGAGCTCCAGCAGCCTGACAGAGACGTCCCACTTAGAGATAAGTGCTCTGCAACCCCTTCCTCCCCACACATTAGAAAGCCCTAAGTTTCTGTGTCCATCATCTGCTACATAAGGAAACTTCTCTGGTGAGAGTTGAAAGATGCATTAGTCTTCAGCAGTGGGTGAGCACCTGAAGCAGCACAATCCATTCCATCATCCCTCCTGGGACTGGGAGTCCATATTATTATGAGGGCACCACAGTTACATCTCACAGGAGGAGACCACAGCTCCAGCTCACAGGAGGGGACCACAGCCTCTGCTCACAAGAGGGGAACCACAGCTCCAGCTCTCAGGAGGGAACCAGAGCTCCAGTTCATAGGAGAGGACCACAGCTCCAGCTCACAGGAGGGGACCACAGCCTCTGCTCACAAGAGGGGAACCACAGCTCCAGCTCTCAGGAGGGGACCAGAGCTCCAGTTCATAGGAGAGGATCACAGCTCCAGCTCACAGGAGGGGACCACAGCTCCAGTTCACAGGAGGGGACCACAGTTCCAGTTCATAAGAGAGGACCACAGCTCCAGCTCACAGGAGGGGACCACAGCCTCTGCTCACAAGAGGGGAACCACAGCTCCAGCTCACAGGAGGGGACCACAGTTCCAGCTCACAGGAGAGGACCAGGGCTCCAGCCCACAGGAGGGGTCCACAGCTACAGCTCACAGGAGGGAACCACAACTCCAACTCATAGGAGAGGATCACAACTCCAGCTCACATGAGGGGAACCACAGCTCTAGTTCATAAGAAGAACCAGAGCTCCAGCTCACAGGAGAGGACCACGACTCTAATGCATAGGAGAAGACCACAGCTCCAGCTCACAGGAGGGGACCACAGCTCCAGCCCACAGTAGAGGACCATAGCTCCGGCTCACAGGAAGAACCACAGCTCCAGTTCTCTTTCTTTCCTTGTTTTCAGGCTTTCAGTGTTTTTCTCTGCATTTATGTAAGTATACTCATGTCCTGCAATGGCCTCGGAGGTCAGAAGAGGGCCTTGGAGCCCCTGGAACAAAGCTACTTCATTTGACTGGCCACATTTTTGCTCCTCTGCTCAAAATCTCCCAGATACAATCCTCAGGATAGAGGGGACAGGCCCAAGATATCTGGCCGGGCATCTGGGTTCCACTCCTGCCCGAGCAGGTCCCCACTCCGCGGTGCTGCATGATAGCGCACTCCAGACTCTTGGGGTCAGCCCCTCCGGGTAGGAGGCCACCATGGCCATGCTGGAGAATCTCACGAAGGCCTTCGAGTCACTCAAGTCATTCCAGCAGGAGCTGGAGCAGCAACTGCCATCGCTGCCATTGTTATCCAGATGGTTGTCCACTTACGAGATTTTTGAGGAACCATGTTATAAATGTGCAAGGGCAAAGTCCTCTTCAAGAGTCTCCTCTAGCAACCCTTCGTCTTTGGTGGCATAGGCTTCTGCAATTCTCTGCAACTTCAACTTGGCCATGATCAGATTGGTAGGAATTCTGGCTTGAGGCTCCCTTGGTCCATGACAGCAAACAAATGCTTGTGCACTTCCGTCAGCTGGGCCTGGGGGGTGCTGGCTCCTTGCCACAGGGACTTCTCCTTCAAGTGCTGCTTTAGCTTCGACTTCCTGAGGAGAAGTTCAGCCATGTCCTCATTGGTGATGAGCTTGGTCGACAGATGCTTGAAGAGCTCGGGGGTCCACACCCACTGGCACTCAGAGCTCCATCTTTGTCTCCAGCCACAAGCTTGCCTTCCTGGTTGCCATGGTGGCCTGGCTCGGGCATGGCGGGTGGTGGTGTGAGCCTTTATTTTATTTTTGACCTCAAATCTGCTTGGATTGTGTGAACTAGAGGACAGGATTTTCTGCGCTGGCATGTAGAGTGTGTAAGGGATTATTTATTTGAAAACTTTAATTTCTCTTGCCTACTATACTGATTGTTCATGAAGCTATTATCAGACATTTACACTTTAGAGAGAATGTGGTTGAGTGGTTTCTTGTGAAGGGTATTGTGAAGACATATACATATAGTGCCAAGGAGCCAGTAAAGTTGCCTGTCTCATGAGCATGCCCTTCTCCCATCATCCCTTGATCTAATTCTACCCCTTTTTTCCTTTTCTTTTTAAGTTATTGTTATTTTTTTTTGTGTGAAATGTTTTACCTGCATGAATGTAAATGTACCATCTGCATGCAATGCTGGAAGAGGCCAGAAGACAGTGTCAGGTCTCCTGAAACGGTAGTTACCAACAGTTTTTAGCTGCCATGTGGGTCTTGAGAACAGAACTCAGATCATTTGCAAGGGCAGTCAGTATTCTTACATGCTGAGCCACCTCTCCAGCCCCTGTCCTTTACTCCCCTTTAGACTGAAGTACTTTTATTTATCTTCGTTTTCTAAGATGCCTTGAATGCTTAATCCTCCTGCCTCAACCTCCCAAGGGCTAGGATTACAGGTGTCTATCACCAGGCCCTGAAGTTTCTGAGTAGAAATTTGAAGGGAGGAGGTTTATTTGTCTGTTGGCTCTTGGCTCCCTTGCTGTCCTCCTATGCTCTTCTGTATCTTCCTGGGAAGAGGGCTGGACATCTACAGACAATATTTTAAAACTCCACTTGCCAGATGGCTTAACTTATGTTCTGCAAATAGGAGGAACTGGCAGAATGTCAGAGGCAAAAACACAGAAGAAAATGTTTTCTATGGTTCTGGAAGCACAGCAGAAGTAGGGAGGTTAGCCCAGACTCCAGCAGCCTCATCAGTGAAGTATCCATGGGCCTCAGCTCTGGGGAGCAATCATGATGACTTTTGGCAACTTTAGGTTCTGGACTCACGATGACCTCAGGAGTGCAGGGACCGCAAACTGTAACAATTCGCTTTCTGCTCTAGCAATCGGGTTGGGAACAGCTTCTTCCAATAGCTAGCCCCTGGCTAAGCACTTTTGATCATTTTCTCTCTGTCAGTTCCTTTACAGAGTTCTCTATCTTGCACGAAATGTCCTCTGTTCAAAGTCCACAGTGTGGTTGCTGGTTCCTGGTGAGACCTGGATTAGGTAGTGCTGGTATATATACTTTTTCCCCCCAAGAATCTTGCATTTTTTATGGGTTATTGAGGCTTAGATGATTTCTCATAAAATTTTACTTTCCTGGAGATTAGGGTGTGAACTCGAGTAAATATGGCATTTGAATTTTAATGCAAGGAGGAGGAAAGCTGTCACTTACAGAGGTAAGACTTGATAACTTCTGATTCAGAAGGCATTTGGGATTCAAAATGAGATTCCCATCTCACCCCTTAAATCTTTACAGCCTTCTTCCACTGAATGAATTGATAGGTTTGATCTATTTTTTTGTTCTCTAAAAGTAAATGGAAGTCATGTTTTTTTCCCCCTTTATAATAGAGAAAACACATTTCTTGTATACAACCCTGAACACTAACTAAATACCTGGTTGCTTTCAGGATCCTGAGTGCTAGATTAGTACAAAATAATTACGTGGGTGCTGGGATAGCCTCAGTCGCCCCAACCATCATGGTCAGGAACACACAGTCATCTCTTCTGAGAAGCTGTTCAAAGCAGTCTGATGCCTTCTTTCTGCTCTGGCAGCTCATTAAGAAAACACACCTGGACCTTAGCTCTGGGACCAGTCAGAGTGACCTCAGCAACTTTAGGCTTTAGTCTAAGCATGGCTGTGGTTCTGACAGCATGAGCGATGGCTGTTCTGACAGCCTCAGAGGCAGAAAGGAAAAAAACTTAGCATTTCTGACCTGGACTCTTTTGTTGGCTCCCTGTCCCATCCACCCCACCTCCCTATATAATCACTGCATCACACAGGCTGGGTTTCCTTACTGCGGATACCAAGAGCTTGTGTCTAACTTTGGGTTTTCATATGCCCTGCTCAGAATTCTTGCCCCTTGATTTGCTCAAGATCATCCCCTTTTTCTTCTCCTCCTCTGGTTTTTAGGTCTTAGCATCAGGATTCAGAGATGATCTGAGCAATGATTCTTTATTGATTTACTCCTTACCCCAAATTACTCTTTAAATTCTCTTTGACGTGTAACAGTTCATACTGTCGTATCATTGGAACGTGTCGTTTGTCACTCCATTGGTTGGTTATCTAGCTCTGATTTCTGAAATATGTACTCTGTGAAGACAGACTCTGTGAACTTTATCCCTGGAGGCTAAGATATTCCTGGAAACATCATAGGTACCTGACAGGTCCTTGGCGAGTGGCTTAACTCACTGTGCCCATGGTGCTTGTGCTCAATTCAGAAAGTGTTTAGTGTTTGCTCTACAGGTACTGTGGTTTGTGTGCTAAGGAAGCCACAGAGCTTCTCTCAGTTCCTTGTGACGGAGTGGCTATTACCAGCCACCACCTCTGATCCTGACAACCAATTTACACTGAGCATTCACAACCTACTATCTCTAAATACTCAGCTTATGAATTCTCATAACACTTCATGACTTAGGT
Source organism: Nannospalax galili (assembly GCF_000622305.1). Lineage (NCBI taxonomy): Eukaryota > Metazoa > Chordata > Mammalia > Rodentia > Spalacidae > Nannospalax > Nannospalax galili. Next base: position 1,035,776 of record NW_008354544.1, on the reverse strand, counting down.
ATTAATAACCTGAAATTTCCACTGAGAAAACAGAAATTCAGAGTTTTGGTAACTATCCTAAAGTCACAGAGGTATACATTGGCAAAGCGGTTATTGGACTCGTGTATAGGTCTAAAGCTATTTCCCTATGATGCCTGAAAATAGTCCTTCCTGTTTGTCTGACTGTTGACCCTCTTATTCCAATTAGAAATGTACTCTGGCAGTCCAGAATGAGGCAGGAACTAGCTTGGCCACTCACATTTCAGGCTCAGTCCACCTTTCCACATATCCGGTGGATTACAGGATGTAGGAGATTTTCTTTCGTAAATGGGTCACCACACCCCTAAGCCTGGCTATTTTGGGGGGATGAGGTGGGAGGATGCTTTTTAAAAACTGGAGATAGATTCAAGGTAAAGCTGGCTGAAATATTCATTTTGTGTACAGCAATGAGCTTAGCAAAATGAAGTCATATGGCTAATGTCCACTTTGTTTTTAGAAGTGCAAGATAGGTTACCTGTATTATGATGCAAGTATAGATAGTTCTAGGATCTAGCAATATAAGAATAGGAGATTCCTGAGAGTCTTCCAGGCTCAGAGGGGGATGGCCAACTGAGGCCTGTAGGGTATACGGTGGCAGTGCTGACATCTTGATTGCTCTAATAGCCTTTATCTCTTTGTGCCAGGACTGCTCAGTCCTTGCCTCACACATACCCCTTCAATTGTACCATTGCTAAGCTAACTTTGGACCAGGTGAGTAAAGTTCTTAGGTTCTTCTAGAGAGATGAAATTACACAGTTGTTTGACATCCTTTGGATTTTCTTGATTTCCTTCAAGAAGCCACCATCCAACTCTGGCCAGTTACTGCTGGGGTGAGGAAAGGAGTAGAGGCCAGAGAGGGAGGCTGCGTGGAAGTCCTGACTCACCGTGAGAGAGACTGCTCGGTACGACATTCTTTCCTGCACTATTTCCCCAGGGTTCTAGGGGTGGAGGTAGAGTTGAGGGTAAATCTGTTTTCATTTTAGAGGAGAGGGAGAAGAAGTGTCTAGTTTTCACTGAATTTTTATTTTTGTAGGAAACAAATCTGCTTCACCCTACTGGAAACTATCAACTTTAAGCATAAAGGAAGCAGCTTTGGAATGGCAGAATAAATCTACCCTTACATTTCTCTTGAAATAACAAGGAGAAGAAACAGAGCAAAAGCCTGTGCTCGCCACCATAAATCAGGCCTGTTGCAGTGATCGGCACATATGGTACGGTAACACAGCCCACCGCTCTGAGACCTGCTAATGGAAGGCCATATGTGCTTCTGTAAGATCAAAACAAAACAGGCCTGGTTTAAGGCTCCGCAGCGGCCCTGACATGCAACTCACTTGCGTTTATTGGTTTGTGTTTCTGCTTTAACATTATTCTTACTGCCATAGCCTTTCCACTTCCCTGGCTATTTCTTTCTGTCTTTCAGGAGTTGAGGGGGCTGAGTAATTTAAACCTTGTGTTTGGGCTTGTGGAGTTCTTTTAGTGGGCAAAGACCACCAGAGTGCATGAAACGTGAGGCACTGCTGCTGTCTGCAGACCTGCAATCTGCTGTAGACTCACCTTTGCAATACACTAATTACAGGAGGCTGGAGATTTGGGTTAAACAAGCACAAATAGAGGTGTTGGGGGTTTTCTCTCACCTCTTTTCTTCTCTTTTATTTAAGTATGGGAACGTAGATTGAAAAAATTGCAAATGCCAGGTGTTATTGTTCCTACATAAAGAAATGAGCACAGCTCTTATTACAATGCAAGCGAAAAACTACGGAAGTTAGTCCAGACCCAGTGCATGGCAGCGCATTGTTGTGGGACCTCAGAAAGCTGTGTGAACATAAACGCATTAATCTGGGGGCTGACCCTCAGAGTGGTGAGTAGTGAACATTTTACCCTATGGTTTGTTATGCTCCATGCTTAGCTTCTTTCTCTGCTCACGGGTGATACCAGGTAGGTCTGCAAAGACTCATGATGAAAGCAAGGCAGCTATCTAAGAGGGACAGCACAGACACCAAAATCCCATGCATATTTGCTATTGACGTAAAAGTTATTAGTTGTATTTTTCCTTTTGTGTATTAACGTTTGTTTTTTAAAAATATTTTTATTGAGCTTTTATATACCTCAGACAATAGTTCTTAGTCAAATTTAGACACGCCTCTTCATTCATACCTGCCCCCCACCAGACCTCATGTATTCCGCCATACAAGTTAAGTCCCGTCTGGTCAAGCATTTGTGCCCAGATATCCTTTGGTGCAAGTTCATCCACTGGAGTCTAGTCAGCCTATCTAGAGAGATTAAGGAAGGTCTACTCTTCCTTACCCAGCAGTACTCAGCCTCCAACAGTGCCCAGACTAGCGTCAGCCCACCACCCATTTCCCTCGCTCCTCTCTGGGCCCTTGTTTAATTGAGTTGGCGTGGGTCCTGTGCTTGCTGCCACCATTGCCACAAGTTCACATGAGCAAGCTGCCAGTGGCCGGAAATCTCTGCTTCCCTATGTTCATGAACCAGCTCTGGCTCTTACAATCCTTCTGTCCCCTCTTCCTCAATGGTCCCTGAGCTGTGGGTGGGCGAGGTTTAAAATAGGAGTCCTATCCAAGGACACACACTCTGCAGTCTCTCGTTCTCTAAGACTTGGCCATTTGTGGCCTGTGTGCATCACACTCTGCTGTATAAGGAAGCTTCACTGCTGAGAGTTGAGGGATGCACTAGCATTTGTTTGTTGAGACAGGGTCTCACTATGCATCCCAGGCTAGTTTCAAACTCACAGCAATTCTCCTGCCTCAGCTTTACCAAAGGTTGGGATCACAAGACTATGCCACCGGACTGGGATTAGTTATCATCTGAATAAGAAATAAAACCTTACTTGCCATATTAATGAAGACCTAATTCAATTATATTATTTTCTGAATCTTTGTCCGTTACATCTGTCACGATGTCTCTGCAGACACCATGTTGTATCTCATTGTTCGTCTGAGTAACAAAGGTTTTGTCATGATGTATTGTGAATATACATGCATTGATTATGGATCCCCGGCCACTTTGGTGCTATGGAATTCTATTGTTTTAAAAGTTAACACTTACCATGGAATTCAAGTTGGAATAAAAGCTGTGACAGCTTTGGTTATATGCTATGCTTAGAAAATTTTCAGTGGTGATTTGTGGGGCTATTTTTGAACCCTACAAGGAGATGACGGGCTGGGAATGTAGCTTAGTGGTACAGAGCACTTAGTGGTGCAGAGCAAGTGGGAGGAGGTAACATTTCTGTCCCTGGAGTAAACGCTGACTGCTGTAGGTATGCTACGTGTTATGTTAGTCATTTTGCATAGCTGTGACCAAAATCCACAAGAGAGCAGCTTTAAAAAGGAATGGTTTATTTTGCTCATGGATTCAGAAATTTCAATCCATGGATGCTTGGGCAGAATATCAAGGTGGTGGGAACAAGAGGAGAGGTTCACCTCATGGGAGGCAGAGAGCAAAGAGCTACACAGGAACTGGGGACCAAGATAACTTCCAGAGGCCATTTTAATGATGTTCTTTAGGGTTGGGAAACACTAGTTACACAAGCCTTGCCCTGAGTTTCAGTTTAGATTTTGCCATGTGTTCACTTTACTTCCTCTCTGCACCCAACTGTCATGTGCCAGTCATGGTGCTGAGTGCTGGGGTGCACAGATCAACAAGGCAGACAGGTAGGCCAAGCCAGTCACTGGCTCTGGGCTCCATTTCTTTACTTTTAAATAGTGGTTGGATGAGGTTTCAGGTACCATTCAGCTCCAGCAGTAGATGATATTTAAGAAACTGAGTTAGTGACTTCCTAAAGGGCCTTTCACTTTCATTTGGTTCTTACTGCCAAGCCAGCACTCCCCATTCCAGACTTCTATCTTGGCTTAGACTTGTCCTTAGAGCATCAGACTTCAGTGCTTTCTGTCGACCTGATGGAAATGTTAAAATAAAAACCTAAGGCGTATTGGACTGAGGAGTTGCCCCAGGATTCATTGGGGCAGTGTGTTCTTCTGTTCAACATGGTAGTATAAATAGCAGTACGGGCTGGAGAGCTGACTAAGTAGTTAAGAGCGCTGGCTGCTCTTGTAGGGGACTTGAGTTCAGTTCCCAGCACCCACAGGGTGACTAACAATAGTCCTTAACTCCAGTTCCAGGAGCTGATGCCCGCTTCTGTACACTGCGGACATTGCATGACATGGGTGCACTTAACATGCAGGCAAAGCACTCATACATATAAAATACAAATAAATAAAATATTAAAAACAGCAAGTGCCCTTCACTGACAGTGCCCCCTTTCCTACCCTCTTATTTATTCTTGTCAGAGGCCCAATGGAACTAGCTATAAAGGCTCTAAAGGTAGGTAAATATGGAACAAACCTGGCCCTCCCAAACCAGGGGAGCGGGGCAGAGAGAGTGGTGTGTTTTCCTAAAATCTTTATCCTAATAGAGTTTGGATTGGGGTGAAGTGGAAGACACAATGTTGTCAGAGACCTGGCCTGACTTCAGTGTACAGGAAAGTGCAAAATACACCTCTCTAAAGGTAAAGAGTTTTCATGGAATGACTCTGAATTTGAAACTCTCTAGATGTTGTGCTGAAATGGAGAATGGATTTTTTTACATTTGTGTGTATGTTGTGTGTGTGTGTGTGCGTGCGTGCATATGCATGCCATGTTGCATATATAGAGGTCAGAGGACAACCTGTGGAAGTTAGCTCTCTCCTTCCACCATGTAGTTCTGGGGATTGAACTCTGGTCGACAGACTTGTCAGGAAGAGCCTTTACCCACTGATCTATCTTGCTGCCCTAAGATGGAATGTAAGTCAGTTTTCTTTAAGAATCCTTTTAAGATCCAGGAAGGTTACTAGCCACTAATCAGTTGTTACTAAAGTGAATGCCATAAAGATTGTCCCCCAATCATGTGAGTCCAAGCCTTTTCACTGTTCATCAGAAAGAAATTTCAAGGTCTCTGTATCAACTAACAACCAGTAACTAGCCCAGTGGAGACAGTGGCTCCTGGAACCTGGAGACTGGGCAGGTTATACAGAGAAGAGGATGACTGATAGCCAACTTGTGGAGACTCTGCACTGGAGAAGTCAAGGTAACAAGTGTCCTTACCTTCATTCTCTTTTCTTTCATCTATTGTCTGGCCTGTGTTATTGGCCAAGGCCAAATGGGACCCTGCCAGTGTAGCTCATGCAGGCAGTGGTGTGGAGAGTGTGGGGAATGAGTCTGGAGTGCAAGCAGAAACCACCTAGCATAGTTTGGAAAACAATGACAGTCTGGGCGTATGTGGTGTATACCTATCATCCCAGCACTGGGAAGGCTGAGGGAGGAGGACTGTGAATTTGAGGGCTTCCTGGGATACATATGAAGGCTCTATAAAACACTGAAGAAGCCAGATTAACCAACGAAACATAGACCGTACCTCTACCACACACACACACACACACACACACACACACACACACACATACACACACACACATACACACACCACACCCAAAATAATAACACCCCCACCCCGAAAAACCAAAACCCAACAACTCCCAAACAAACCGTTTGGAGACTTCCAGCTATAATTAGATGTTTGATCTACATTGCCCTGTTGAGTGTATTTCTGTGCCAGAATGTTCAAACTGAACTTTCAACAGAAGCATTTGGATAAATATTATTAAAGAAACGAAATATATTTCAAAGGATTAACTGCATGGCTGTTGATTACTGAATCTTTACTGCGGTCCTGGTGCTGTGGTCATCTTCTCTGAGTTGTAACAAAGGCAAGATTAAATGATATTTATGTTGAGTTCAGCTGTGCGTACTTTTCTTTTGTAAACTTGTTTGGACTAAAGTGTCCATTTGTTCTTCATGTGTTGTTTTCAGTGATTATGTCAGTAGCCTTCATAGTATTATGAAATGAACAGCTGTGAGAAGATGTTTCTAGAAATAGATCATGTAGTCTTTAAAAAAAATAGTTCTGAACTGTAGAAATGACTCCGAGGTTAAGAGCACTTGCTGCTCTTGCAGAGGACTTGGGTTCAGTTCCTGGCACCCACATGGCTTTTAACAACCATCCAAAATTCCAGTTCCAGGGGATCTGACACCTTCTTCTGGCTTCTGTGGGCACTGCATGCATGTAGTGGTGGGCAAGACACTCATACACATAAAATAAAAATAAATAGATAAAATTTTTAAAAAGTTCAATTATTGTTGATAAAGCTTTAAAAATATTTATTTTTATCTTTATGTGTATGAGTGCTTGCTTACATGTATGTATGGAGCCTGAGGAGGCCAGAAGAAGGCATTGGATCCCCTAGAAATGGAGTTATGGATGGCTGTTAGCTACCATGTGGGTCCTGGGAACTGAACCTGGATCCTCTGCAAGAGCAGCATGTGCTCTCACCTGCTGAGCCATCTCGCCAGCCCCTAATGAAGTTTTTTTCCTGGAAACAAACATTAAAACTACACTTCCAGTTTCCTCTTGTGAATAACTGAGAGAGTGCATGTGTGCATGAGGCTCTCTCCATTGGTAGTTCTTAATGGAGATGATCTGGTTTTAAGTAAAGGAGAAAACCCAGTCTTCCTATTCCCCCAATCCATGTGTTCTTATTCTCGTTTAGATTTTTATTCTGGATGTTTCTATAAGCTAGGAGGTTTTATTTGCATGTGAAGGGATGAGGCATGACACCAGGAGTGCAGTGTTTCCATTTCCCTGGGCTCTCTGCCTTGTCCAGAGGGCTTTACCCTCAGGCTGACTTTCTCTGGGTCATAACATGGCTGTTCCTGTTGTTACAGTCATCTCAGGCTGTCATAATAACCAACTATAGACTGAGAGGCTTAAATAGCAGGGGTTTATTTCTCACAGCTCTGGAGACTGAAAGTCCAAGATCAGGATGCATGCAGAGTTGATGTCTGTCGAGAGGCCCCCTTGAGTTGCAAACCTGTTTTCATATGACTTTTCCTTGTTGTCTTTGGGTAGTAGGAAGAAGAAGAAGGAAGAGGAAGAGGATGAGGAGGGGAGAGGGAGGGAGGAAAGGGAGGAAGAGAGAGAGAGAGAGAGAGAGAGAGAGAGAGAGAGAGAGAAAGAGACCAGGAGGGAGGTTAAACAAGCATCGGGGGGTGTCCCTTTGTATAAAGATACTAATCCCACCATTTGCACTCCACTCTCTCGGCCTCATCCAAAACTAGCTATCTTTAATGCCGAACAGCATTGTCATGTTGAAAGTCAGGACACCCACATGTGATCTTTCAGAGGGGGTAGAACACACACAGTTTAGTCCATAGCACTGACTTTCTGGACAGGGACCCTCTCCCTAGGTACCATCAAATAAATGCTCTACATATTTTTCCACAGGCTGATTTAAACCAGTTTTTACAGTTAGGGAATGCCATAATCTTGTTTTTATTTTTGTTTTTGTTTTCCACAATGGACAGAACCATTGCCTCAAGGGTAGTGAGATGGAGATAACATACACAATTGACTTCTATTGAGGATGTGCAGTTATACCCAAGCAGCCTCCTATGAAGAGCGGAAGGGAAGAAGAGAGTCGTCAGTGTCTGCTATATGTTAGTCACCCATTCCTTCATGGTCAGATGTTCAGCTTTTTAGTTTGATTTCTGTCCAGTAACACAACTAAATTGGATCTGAAGATTTCTTAGGAAAGTGTGTTAATTCTGGGTTCTCAGAATTTTTGTCTGTCATGCTCAACAGTGGTTGCTGCTTAATGGACATAAGCTAGCACTACTGATACCCAGTGCTCCAGAAAATCAATATTACTACAGCAGTGGAGCCTATATTTCCACACACGCCTTCTCATAAAGAAATCCTACTTCTGCATGCTCTTTGAGAGGCTTTTTTTCCAGTCCATATTGTCTGGAGAGTGAGTTAGTAGGTCACTTTGAAAACCTAAGGCTATAACCTTTTGTCCCCTTTCAGGAGTGATGGATACCTTAAAATTATTTATTTATGGGCTCCTACATGACGAATTAGTTCATTGGGGCTGGGTTTACCACAATTAAGACTGATTGTTACTTATGCTGAAGGTACTGGACTCTAATGTTTAAGTTACTTCTTTTGTTGTCTGTTCTCAACATTTCATTACTATAATCCTTATCCAAATAATACATTTCAGTGGAGCCCCTGCTATGTGATGAATATTATGCTACATACATTGGGAAAAGATCATATTTGAGAGATGGCTGTATTCTTTAGGTAAAGTACCAACCACTTACAAGTGCTGACAAAGCAACTCCATAAAAGATTGGGTGGACACAAGAAAGATCAGTGGATTGAGTTTCTGTGGGCTTTATGGGGGGATATCACTTCAACTGGGCTCTAATACATATGTGGGATCTGCATGGGAAACACATTCAGAGAAAACATTTGCAGTGGGTGGGAAGAAGTACTGCTATGATGTGTGTTGGGATGCTGGGGAAATCAACGAGTAACAGGTATGTGGGAAGGGAGGTAGGATGGGGTGCAGCGAGCTGCTGTTTGCTGGGTTCATCCCAACTTTTATGCTTGTATTTTTTATTTTCCATTTTTAAAATAATCAATTTATTTGTGTGTGTGTGTGTGTGTGTGTGTGTGTGTGTGTGTACTATAGAACTTGTGTGGAGGTCAGAAGACAACTTTTGATAGCATGCACGGGCTGTTAGGTCTGGAGTGCATGTGGTGTGCACAGTGGTGGCTCCCCAGCTGCCCTTGCAGCAGTGACGGTTCACTTTCAGTTTTGTTTATTCCTCAAGGCATTTATGGATGTGCTTAGAAGCACAGTCCACTCTTCTAATGAGAGGTTCCATCCTCAGGTTAAGTCAGCCTGGAGTCTGATACAGAAACCATGGAACCTATAGGCTGGAAAGGAAAGAAAATTGAAACCAGGAATAAAAATACAGGAGGGGGAGGCAAGTGCATTTAGAAGATGTGGCAAGGTAAGAAATCAAAGCACATTTCCAAAATTCTAAAGCAAACCCATAGTTTTGGATTAAATGAAAATAAGTATTATCATGGTCAGTATTCCAGGGAGTTAAAAATTGGAAATACTAAGACATGCTATGTTTACTTTGATTTTTCCGATTGTATTTGCTAAAACACAATAAAATGTTGCATACATAAATGTGTATATACATAGACATTCTCTAACATTATTAGAAAATGTGAGCATTAATTTCCTGAAGAATCACCTTTCATGTTTATCATCTGAAAGTTTGGATTTAGATATACATTCTTTATTAACTTCTGGGTTGTATGTATTGTCCTAGCTTTAAAAATTCATACAAGCTGGGTGTGGTAGCACAAGCCTGTGATCCCAGCATTGGGAGGCTGAGAGAGAGGATGAAGAGTTTGAGGCCTGTCTAACCTACAGAGTGAATATTAGCATGGACTACATAGTGAGACTCTGTCTCAAAAATCAAACCACAGCTGGTGAGATGGCTCTGTGGGTAAAAGCGTTTGCTTCCCAAACCTGACAACCTAAGTTTGATACCCATATCCCAGGATGGAAAGAGAGAACAGACTCTTCAAAATTGTCCTCTGACCTCCACATGTGTGCTGTGGTATACATGTGTCCACACTTAAATACACATATCATATACACACATACATGTACATATACATAAATGATAATATTAAGCCCAAATCACAAGAACACAAAAGAATAACACAACTCTCAAATCCAGATCCACACGAAGAGGCAACATGCCTGTTGGCTTCTTAAGGCACGCCATGAAAGAGAGTTTTAAAATTTACCATCAGGGATGAGTGTGGTGGTGCACGCGTTTAATTCCACACACTGGGAAGGCAGAGACAGGTGGATCTCTGTGAGTTTGAAGCCAGCTTGGACTACATAGAGAGTTCCAGGTCAGCCAGGGCTGCACAGTAAGGCCCTATCTCAAAAAAGAAAAGAAAATTTACCATCCAGTGAAACCCTATGTTGGATTGTGTTCTAAACAATTTTGTTATTAATGGTTTCTGAAAACATTCAGAAGATTGGCTTCTGGATAGTTTACTGGAAATAAGACATTTTGTGAGAAGAAAAAGACAGTTTACATGTGATAGGAAAATAGCTGTTTTAAGACTGAAGTGGATAAAACTCTTTTACTATTCATGACTGTGATATGCTCCAGTTACACAAATGAGAACCACTCATTTATTCATCTGTGTATGTGGTCTTTTAAACCTGGAGGAGTTCTGGGTAATGTGTGAGGCAGTGAACAAGAGTCAGAATAAGAAAAAATAGACTTTACTCCAAAGAGAGGAACTAGAGGAAGAGCTTAGAAATCCATGGAGGAAGTGAAAAGATCCTAGAAACAATCCGAAACAAATACCCGTGGTGCAGAAAGCAAGCTAAACACGGCCACAGTTGCACAGTTCCCTGTCCTGGACAGGGGAAAACAGAACCTGCTTCCAAAAGGTAAGCCAGAAAAAAAGACGGGCAGTCCTACTCCCAGTAAGCACACAGCTTTACGAGCCTCAAATACAGTTGTGGGTTTTGGTGAGACAGCAAATCTTTTGGCCCAATGGGTCAGTGGTGGAGAGAGATGGCCATTTGGTCATGCTGTATGACTCAGAGGGCAGCATTTGGCCACTAACTTGTGAAAGAATCTGCTGCTAAAACCTGAGCTATCCCAGGGCTTGAGATGAGGGAACACCCACAGAGCAGGCAGCTTCAGTTTGTTCTGCCACAGTCCCTGGGTGAGGAAGGCCTTAGAGAGGTGGTTACTGCAAGCAGGAGGGCATGCACGAACAAGCTGAAGGACACAGACTGAGGGGGCTGGGAAAAGTGGAAGGAGTGATAGCCCCAACCTTGTTACTGGGAACAGATCCCACCAACGGAGACTAGCCCTGGAGGTTGACAGCTCTGAGCTGGGGGCCAGCAGGTGGATCAAATTCTGGCACCATCTGCCCTTCATTGCTTTAGAACCTGAGGACTCTGAAGTTCAGGAGTATATAGGACACAACAGCAGCCATCCAGGACAGCAGGGTGATTACTCTTCAGCTAGAACCCTCATTAAAACTCAGGAAGTGAACAACACAAAAGCTTTAGGAAGTCCCTGAAACTGACAAGATGCACTAGGCCCCTCCCTCTCCAAAGTTAGACAAACAGTAAGAACTGCTGAGAGATACTCTCAGACCAGCTGAGGTGCCTGGAAGAAACGCTCTCTGACCTTTGAACCTGTCAGCAAGGTATGTAGTGAGCACCAGGTTTCCAGGTTTGTGAGCTATCACCCATGCTGGGTGGGCTTTCAGTGATGTAGCTGTCTTTGAGTCATCCCTGCTCCTGTAAGTAACCCCAATAAATCACTGATTCACAAACTTGGACTTTGGTGGTATCCTTCCTTTGGTTTGTGGTTGAGTCCCTATCTAGGATTGGTGGACAGCTATTCATGTCTTCCCAGGAATAGTGTCACACAGCAGATTCATAACAAGCAATAGGGTTGAAATAGTAAATCTCTCAACAAAGTAAAGCCCAGGATCAAATGAATTCACTGCTGAAATCTACCAAAAACTTTTAGGAAGATCTAACACCAATACTTTTCAAACCATTCCAAAAAACAAAAAGGGAAAGAAAACTACCAAATAAATTTTACAAAGTCAATATCTCTCTGGTACTACAACTGGATATGGAAATGTTCATACACAGTGATAGAATGATAGACCAATACCTCTGGTGAAACTAGATGCAAAAATAATAAATGGATGAGTACAGGAAGGGTAAAAGAAAGGAAGCCAGCCATAGCAGGTCATGACTGCAATCCCATCACTGGAGAGGTGGAGGCAGGGGAACAGGGGTTCAAGACCAGCCTTGGCTACATAGTGAATTTGAGGCTGGCTTGGGCTACATTAGACTATTTATTTTCCCAAAACCAACCAATAACCCCCCAAAGCCCTAAAACAAAAAAACAAGATGAAAAAAGAAGAGTGAAGAAAGTTATAAAGTAGAGCAAAGAAAGAAATTAAGAAAAAAATTAAAAATATGACAAAAAGAAATAATCTAAATGGACAGCTCAAAGATTAGAAAATTTGTAACGAAACTTAGATAAATATAAGAAAGGGAACAAAAGAGAAAATAAACCTCAATAAGATAAAAGAAGTGAAGTAGAAAGAACAAAGAGTGAACACTTGGGAAGAAAGGGGGCGGGGCTGTCCAACAGCAAAGGAAAAGTACGTCAACAAAATGTACGGAAATGAGAAGTATGGACATGAAGTACAAACATGACAAGGTAAAATGACCAAATACAGAGCAACGGGAGAAAAAGGAGATGAAGTGGAAGAAAATGAGGTGCTGGGCCGTTCCTTTCTGGTTCTCTGACGTTTGGATACTGCCTGGTTTATGTGCTGCTGTGGGTGGAGAGGGAGGCTAATTAAACTTGTAGATTTCTTTTCTTTTCTCTCATCTCTTTCTAAACAATTTTAAACTTTATTATTTACTTGCTTCATTGTGTGTATGAGTGTTTTGCTTGCATGTATGTAAGTGCACCCATGTCATGACTCGAGGCCAGAGAAGTGTTGGATTCCCTGGAACTGGAGTTATGGACAGTTGTTAGCCCTCATGGGGGTGCTGGGAACTGAACCTGGGTCCTCTGCAAGACCAGTCAGTGCTCATAACCACTGAGACATCTCTCCAGCTCCCTACTTTGAGACAGAGTCTCATGTGTATGTACCTGAGGATGACATTGAACTTTTGATTCTACTGCCTCTACCTCCTGAATGCCATGATTACAGGCATTCACCACCACACTCAGTTGATAGTGGTGCTAGGGATCAAACCCAAGGCATCCTGTGTGCCAGGCAAGCGCTCTGCCAGCTGAGCTTTATCCCCATCCCCAGAACCTGTGGAGTTTCATCTTTCAGATGGCTCATGCTGGTGCTGAGCCTGTATTAACAGATGTGTGATGTCTTTCAGAGCTGCCTTCGGTTTAAAAAATAGCTTCTTTTGGATACCACAGGCCTTTGCTTTGCAGTCAATGAATGGACTGGGCAGGTTCTCCTGCCCTCCTGAGACTCCCCAGCTTGTATGTCCTGGGGTGGCTAATGTTCTAGCTGGGGGCTATCTCCCAAGTTGGGCGTGGGGCAAGCGACCACAGCAGTCAGAGTTATATAGACAGACCTGTCTTGGTATGTTCAAAATCCACTAAACATTAACCACCCTACTGTGGATGGTCCCCTGAGGGCTCAGAGTTTCTGACTCTACAGCAGCGAGCCTCATGGCAAACACCTAGCTCCAGAGATTGACCTACCAGCTTGCCAATGGACTCTGGACTGTCAGACTCCAGAGTTACTCTCTGTTGATGAAGTCTGTAATCAGGCACTGAAGGTTCCAGTTCATTCCTTCTACTGCCTACAGTTTTCAGCATGTCAGCCTCAGTCTTTCCTGCTTTTCACACCTGTCTCCCCGAGCTGTCTAATCCTGGGGCTTTGGCAGGTTGAATTCGGGCTCCTTGACTTTTGACTGTTCACAGTGTCTCCCTCCTTCAGCGTTAAGCAACAGTTTCCCTCTCAGGATGGTGCCTGGCCACAATCCAAAGAGCCAGGGGAACTGTCCACTGCTGACCTGTCCTAACTGAGATGTTATTGTCTTAGACTCAACTGGTTTGTAAGAGCTGTGGGCTTGTCCTGTGGGTAGGACACTAGTCTCTTCACCAGGGCTGCCTGGCTTACTATGGATGAGGCGTCTCTTTCCCCTCCCCTCAGAGGGGGAGCAGTGGGGTTGGAGTTGTGTTCACTTGACTTTCTGCTGTTTCTCTACACTCTTCAGCTGTCCTGACACGCACTCTTTTTTTTTTTTTTTTTCCTGGTCGTTTTGAGACAGGGTCTCCCTGTAGCCCCAGCTGTCCTGGAACTCACTATGTAGACCAGGCTGGCCTTAAACTCACAGAGATCCGCCTGCCTCTGCCTCCTGATTAAAGGTGTGCGCCACCACGCCCAGCTGTCACTCAGTCTTTTTGTGGGTTTTCAAAGCTTTTCCTCTCTTTATATTTTCGTTTCCTGACATTTCACTTCCTTGGGTAGCATGGAGACAATTTCTAGGCCGCCAATCTCCCCCTGAAGCTCCCCATGTTATTTTTCAAGGGTCAGAATTAGCCTCTCTGATGTCAGTGAAAGGTTGAAAGGGTATACTTGAGCATCTTTGGGCCTGTGAGCCATGAGACGTGCCTGCTTTCTGAAAGTTGAATCAGTTTTCTGTCACAGAAGAACTAATAATCACAAAAGAGAAAGACAAAAGTGTACATGTAGATGGAGTCAGACCTGGACTGGTCGCAGCTGTTAGTCACGCGTCACTCTGGGGTCTACCTGGTGGCTTAATTTATTAGGGTTGCCAACAGTCTTTTTCACTGCTGTAAAAAGAACAGAACTATGTATCTTTGGAATGGTGACCTTTGGTGTTCACTGGAGAAGGCAGTGAGAATTTTGTCTGGAGAAAGAGTATAAAGATGTGAATATGCCTCATCTACTGGGGGATGGCAGGATGAAATATGGAGAACTGAAACAGAATTGCAATGGAAGCCTAGATATCTTGGTTTCCATATAGACTGTAGTAACTTACTGGGAGAGTTTGGACATACTACTTGATTTCATTGAACTGGTTTCTTTCATTGAAAATATTAGCATGCCAATTTTGGAGGATTAATAGAAATATACAGATCCTTAAAACAAATGCAAAGGGAGTGGAAATATTTTTCCCTACAGAAAGTACAGATTGATGGGCTGGAGAAGTAGCTCAGTTGGTAGAGTGTCTGCCTAGCCTGCACAAAGGAGCCCTGGGTTCGATCCCCAGCACCATATAAACTGATGTGGTTGCCCATGTCTGCAATCTCAGCATTTAGGAGACAAAGGCAGTGAGTTTGAAGCCAGCCTAGGCTACAGGAAACCCTGTCTGGAAACAATAGGAAAGTCCAAGTATGAGGACCTGTGTTGGAGCCCTAGCACCATGCAGACAGCTGGGCACAGCAGCATGCACCTGTGATTCCCAACAGTGCAGGTGGAGACAGGAGGCTCTCTGGGGTTTGCTGGTCAGCCAGTCTAGATGGAACAGTGGGAGACACTGTTCCAAAAAATAAGGCAGAGAGTTGGGGCTGGAGAGGTGGGTCAGCAGTTAAGAGCACTGGTGGTTCTTGCAGAGGACCTGGATTCAATTCCCAGCACTCACATGGCAGCTAACAACTGTCTCTAACTCCAGTTCCAGGGAATCTGACACCCTCTTCTGACCTCTGCAGGCACTGTATGATAAGGGTGCACTTACATACATATAAAATATTAAAAAAACAATGAGACAGAGAATGATTGAGGAAGACACCTGATGTTGATCTCTGCCCACCCTCCCACCTCCGGGTGCAC
>NW_008354544.1:986990-1020424 GCF_000622305.1 Nannospalax galili | reverse complement strand
AAAGTACAGGTTGACCATCCCTAATATGACAACCCTAAATCCAAAGTGTTCCAAAATTTGAAACTCTTTTTGCATTGATGGGCTACTATAATTAGAAAATACCGTAGCTTACCTTATGTGACAGGTCACAGTTAAAATTAGATATTAACATAAGATTACACTCAGGCTTTAAGACTAAGTTATATGTGTAACATCAGTGAACTCATGTTTAGACTTGAGTCCCAACCACACGATGTCTTATGTTTTTTGCTGCCCCAAGAGACTCACGTTTGGAGGCTTGGCTCCCCAAGTGGTGGTGCTACTTTGGGAGGCTCAGGAAACTTTAGGAGGTGGAGCTTAGTTGGAGGAAATAGGTCACTGGGGTGGGGTTGTTGGAAGCTGGTTTTTGTCCATTTCCCTTTCTGTCTCTATTTGCTTACTGATAATGTGGGCTGCCTATCACACCCTCCCCAGAGTAATGGACTGAAAACTCTGAATCTGTGAACCCAATAAATCCTTCCTTTCTTACATTATTTACAGCAAGTAAGCATTCTGTCACAGCAATGACACTGACTAGCACAACATATGCATATATATAGATATATATCTATATATATATTCCAAAATCCCCAAACAAACAAATCTGAAACACATCTGGTTGTAAGCATTTTGGATAAGAGCGACTCAACCTGCAATACATTTTTATTTTTTGGAAAATATGAATAAGCACAAGAAAATGTTTAGCATGAATATCATGAAAGCCAAACATTATACCACCACGTTAAAGAATTAGTGTGCAGCCTTCCAAGTATCGTAATCTGTTCTTTCCACACGAACATCTTTTCAGATTGTTATGTGTTTCAAATGGACACTTGTTCTGTTGAGTTATTATACGTCAACTTATAAAACAAACACCTTATTTATGAATGTTTAAGCTACTTTCACCTTGTCAAATGTTGGTGACTATTTACTATTCTGTCTTGTTCATTGTCAACTGTGTTACTTTGAGGGGCATTTTACTTCTTATTCTTCCCCTCTGTAGACTAGTTTCCCTTGGTTCCACCCAATTTGATACAGCACTGTGTCCACGGTCATAATTTGTTCAGGAATGAGCCAAGAATTTAGCTGGAATAAGCTCAGTTCTTGTGTTTTATGGTTAGGGAAAGAAAATCCCTCTCCTTTTATAACAGCTGAAAAAAAATGTGTATATTAGCCAGTGAGCAAGACAGAGATAGAGGTAATTTATAGATATATAGACATAGAAATAAAGTTAGAATTACAAAGTAATAGATTTCATTGGAGAATTTTCATACATAGTGCAGTCATGTTTTAAAAAGTCATTTGGGCTGGGTTTGGTGGCACATACCACCTAGCACTGGGAGGCAGAGGCAGGAAGATCTCTGAGTTCAAAGACCAGTCTGGTCTACATGGTGAGTTCCAGGCCAGCTCGGGCTACAGGGAGACCCTGTCTCAAAAAAGATCAGAAAAGGAAAAAAGTCATTTGGAGCAGGGAATGGAGCTTCGTAGATCTCCTTCAACTCCTTTCTATACTTTTCACTGGCTCTGATGTGCTTATACTGACAACAAGAATCTGGGGCTCCTTTTAGGAAAACTGTTAGAAGCAGCTGCGATTGAAGCTTCAATGACTAAACACTATGGTGCTGCCCTTAAGCATTGGCAGGTAGAGGAAGAGACAGAAACCTCAGCTCTGAGGCAGAACTCACACTTCAGAGTGTCCCTGAGGTATCAAGATGAAGATGTCTTCTGTGCCTTGTCTAGTACGGCACCCTTGCTTAGCTTTCCTGGTTCCTGCTGCTTCCCTTACTTGCCAGCTTCCTTTAGGAACATGTGTCTAATAAGCCACATGGAAAGGTTCAGGACTATTCTAGTTTCATTATGTTGTTGTGATAAAACATGGACCAAAAGCAACTTTGTGAGAAAAGGGTTTATTTGGTTTATATTTCCAGGTTATAATCGATCACTGAGGGAAGTCAGGGCAGATCTCGAAGCAGGAACTTGAAGTAGACACCCTGGAGGAAAGCTTCTCTCTGGCTCACTCTCAGTGAGTTCATGTTCAGCTAGGTTTCTTATACAACCCAGGACCACATGCCTAGGGATGATGCCGCCCACAGTGGTCAATTAGTAATCAAGGCAAGTCCCCACAGACATGTTGTTTCACCAAATTTTTTCCTTTTTCCTCCCTTCTTGGGAGACTGGCACCTGTGCCCTCTGAGGCCCCAGGGATAACAAACCAACATAAGATGTCCTATTTGAATTTTGCATAGTTTATATGACATTTTGGAGGGTGTGACTTACAAAAACATGGATTCTTATAGGCTTTTCCTTTTTCATATTTGAAATGCATGCACCATCCATATCCCATCCTCCCTCTGACTCCGTGTTCCCAGTGCCCAATTTGGCTGAGGCTCCACCCCTTAATGGCTTGACTTACAAAGAAACAGCTTCTCATAACCCATGCACCACTGAAGGCCTGCCCGTAGTCTTCATCACCTTTCTCGTGCTGCACCACGGTCTGAGTGCCTCATCTCACCCTGAGGAGCCGTTTGCCACTTCCCACCTGCAGCACACTTTGCTCTGAATTCCAAACAATGGCTGCGGTTCCACCCCCTTTCCCAGGGTGCCCCTCGTTGCCTACTCTTTTCGGAGGAATGAGTAACTTTTGGGCTACACATGCCCATACGTCAATCTGATCCAGGAAATTCCTCAATCAAGGTAAATGACTCTAGGCTGTGTCAAGTTGACAATTAAAGAAAGCTAACTAGGACAGGGACTGAATGTTTGTGGTGGTTCCTCCGGCCCCATTTCTATGTCGAAACCTCAATCCCAGTGATGGTACTTGTAGCTGGAGCTTTTTGGAAGTGATTAGGTCACAAGGGTGGAGCCATTGTGATAGGATCGATGCCCTTAAAAGAGGCCAGAGAGCCCTCTTATCTTCTTTCTGGCATGTGAGGATACAATAAGATGATAGTCTGTAGCCTTGAAGAGTTGACATGTAACCCTCATCTGGGACTTGTGGAACTGTAAGAAATACGTTTCTGTTGTTTTTAAGCCTTCCAACGTGTTAGAGTCATATGTTACATTTTGTTGTAGTTGCCAGAACTGCCTGATCGTAGGAGAGCCCTCACCTCGGGATTGCCTTCTGGAGAACTTAATAGAAGCTTTTACTTTAAATGATGAACAGCAAGTTGATGTCTCAGAGGCTGATGATACCAGATCTTAGGCTCTTCAGAAATGAGATGAGAAAGGAAGGGGCGTCAACGCCGACAGTAGATGCTGAATATAATTCTGCATTTTGAAGTGTGTTTCGAGTCACTGGATGAATGTGGCAGCTCTTACTTCTTTGGGAAACATCTCCTGTCTAATAGAGCTCAGGCCTCCTCCCCAAGTTTAGATCTCTCTCACTGAATTCATCCCTAGTTACAGTTCTTTGTAGAACCCTGAAAACTCTTTCTACCCAGCACTAGCAATTCGCATAACGAACTCGTTCTTATATTAGGTTGTGCAAGTGTCCCGGCAGTGGGGAGGACTATGACAGATGAAGCCCTGCAAGGGGCTGTTGTGTTCTAGAAGCCCCTCCATCCTCAGGTCCCTTTGCATGGGAAACGTGTACTGTCCTTCACCTTCTATAACACTTTCTATTTGTCCTTACAAAGGACAACTCTCTTGACTATTCTTTCTCTAATATTTCCATCGTGACTATTTTAGTCCAAGCTTGTATTGTTTATTTTGGACTGACTGCCTTTCACCTTGAAATGAATATGTTGCAGCCCTAACCTGCACTGTAATTATAAAGGAAGTAATTAAGGTTAAAGGAGGCTATAAGGTGGAACTCTAATCCCACAGGATTGTTATCATTTTAAGAAGATGAAGCTACTCCAGTGAGCTCTTTTTATGCTACCACAGAGGAAAGGCCATTTGAGGACACAGAAAGTGGCTGCCTGTAGGCCAGGAAGCTAAGCCTCAGAAATGATCAACCTTACAGCCTTAGACCTCAAGGTCCCAAGACTGTGAGAAATTTGTTATTCAAAGTGTCCAGCCTGTAGTACTGCTTTGATGACCTGAGACACCATTTTACCTTGGGGCTCTTCCCCATCTTTCTATAGTCCTTGAACTAGTGTCCTTGGCTCCAATTCGTTCTAGTTTGATGACCTTCTTAAATCAGAATTTATGTCTTGTTTTACACGGAAGTAAACCCTTCTGGAACACATCAGTGCCTCAGAATAGAGCTCTAAAACCTCTCTTCAGGCTCCTATCCCTGCTCTTAAATATTGTGACTGTTTTTCTTGGTTTATTTGGGAACTGCTCCTTGGCAGACTGGTCAAATTGCATCTGTGTTTTAGGTTTGTATTAGAATTCTCTAAAGAAACAGAACCGGCAAAATGAATATATAATATATATTATATATTATATATATTATATATATTATATATATAGGGATTATCAGATTAGCTCACAGGATAGAGTCTGAGTAGTCCAACAATGGCTGCACCACACTGGAGAGGCTGAGAATCTGTAATCGCTCAGGCCATGAGGCTGGATGTCTCAGCAGTCCCAATCTGGCACTGAAGGTCTGATGAATTCCAAAAGATCAGCTAGTCTTCAGTCTACAGCAGCAAGACAAACTCACTGGCAAGAGAGAAGGCAAACGGCAAAAGCAAGTGCTGTCCTCCGCCCTGGCCTTTTATACCATAGGCTGCCATCAGAAGGTAACACCCACGTTTAGGGTGTGTCTTCCAGCTTCAGATGATCCAATCAAGAAGATCTCTCTCATTTCAGTTAATCCCAGATCCAGTCAAGTTGACACCGAGTATTAACCATCACAGAGTTCATCCTGAAAGCTTCTAGCCATTTTTGAATTTCCATAATAGTTTTTGTCTTTACTGCTGAATTTATACTTAACCTTTGGATTTTGAATACTTTTCGTGTCATTTTTTAAAATAGATTTCCAGGCCATGTTGTTTGCTTGTGCATAGACCAGAACTGATTTTCTTAAATCTTAGTGTATTTCACTGTCTGCCCTTGTTCCTCCCATCTGATGAGATGCTCCACGAATGGGAGAAAGCTTGCTTTGCCTCCTGTGACCCTCTCCCTCACTAGAAAATCTAGTGTTCTCCTTTTGTTATTGCCACTGCAAAATAGCCAGTACTCAGTAGAAACTCAACAGAGAGACGTAGTGACCTGGGCCATGGTACCTAGGGTGCCAGGTGAGAATCTTCCTCATGGTCACAGGATAAGGCTGTAAGCTATGACTCTGATGCCTAACTTGAGAACAAGGATAGAACGTGACTAAAAGTGTGCGTGTGTGTGTGTGTGTGTGTGTGTGTGTGTGTGTGTTTTAAAACCCATGCATATAAATATGTGTTCTTTATGTAAAGGCCCATTCACTTAGAGCACAAACAGCCTCTTCCAAATTTCCCTTCTGGAACTAGGAAGTTTGTCTTTCAGAATTGCAGAAGACCAAGACAAAGTTTAGGAGACTGGCTTACAGGGGGATTGGGTAAAGTGGCTTTCACATCATGTGTTGTTGACTGTTAGGGGTAGGAAAAACCTTAGATCACTAATCACAAGAGTTAATCACTTATCATAGGAGTTTTTTTTTTTTTTTCCTTATCAATATTTCTGCAGAGGTGATGCTTTGTTGGAAGTTTGGTATATGAGAACCCATACCAGCAAGCCACGTGCCATGCACACGTCTGGGAAACTCAAGTAGAAGGGACAATTATTGAAGGTTTGAAACTGTCACAGCTTCTGTGAGTATTGACTCTTGTCATGTTGTGAGGTGGGTGATCACAGAGCCACTCATGTTAGCCTTGCTATGGCAATAGTTTTGAAGAAGTCATAGGGCTAATGGGTTGCTTACATATAATTGCTTCCTGACTTAGATGGGGTTGTAACATTATAAACTCATCATGAATTTAAAATACTGTAAGTTGAAAATGAATTTGTATGCCTAACTAACTGAACATTATAGCTTAGGGGCACAGTGAGTACCCTGTGGAGTATAGAAGCTTCCTGTCATGAACTTGTATCTGACTGGGGGCTTCCCGCCACTGTTCTGCATGGCAAGAATATCACACCACCTGTTGCTAACCTGGGAAAAGATCAAAATTCAAAGTTTGAACAGTTCCTACTGAACGCCTATCACTTTTGTACAATTATAAGGTGGAAAAATTGTAATTGGAACAATTTGTCAGGGTCTCTCTCTCTCATATATATGTATTAGTTTTATTTTATGGGTATGAGTGTATTGCCTGCATGTATGTGAGTGCACTCATGTTGTGCAATGCTGCGGAGGTCAGAAGAGGGCAACAGATTCCTCTGGAACTGGAGTTAAGGATGGTTCTTAGCTGCCATGTGGGTACTGGGAATCAAACTTGGGTCCTCTGCAAAAGCAGTCAGTGTTCTTAACCACTGAGCCATCTCTCCAGCCCCATATATATATATATATATATATATATAAATTTTTATTTTATGTGAGTGTATTGTCTGCATGTATGATGTACGTGCACCCATGTTATACATTGCCTATAGAGATCAGAAGAAGGCATCAGATCTCCTGGAACTGGAGTTAAGGACAGTTCTTAGCTGCCATGCGGATATTGGCATCTGAACCGGGGTGCTCTGCAAGAGCAGCCAGTGCTCTTAACTGCTGAGTCAACTCTCCAGCAGGGACTATTTCTATTTTTTGTTTACTGATACACTCCTTTGTACTCCACCCCACTGCATAATTTTGTAGAGGTGAACATACCATATTCTTTGGGAATGGGAGTGAGAAAGAAAAGGTCTGGAGATGCTTAAACGTTCAAGGTTTTCAGTTTAGTGTCAGAATTCTGGGGTTCCTGCATCTGGGGAAATATGCCCTAAATTATAACGCCATTTAATCTCTCAGTACAGACACATTCTGGCGACCTCTGGGCATGGCAGCCCCACAGTGAAATGGAAACTGCTGCCAGGCTGTTGTCAAGAACTCTTAGGCAGTTAGAGTAGTAGACAAGCATGCAAACAAAGGCTTGCCCAGCTGCACCAGAGCCTCAGTCCTTCCAGCTCTGGGCTCTCCACTGGCCTGAGTGAGGGAGTCAAAGTGGAAAGGGGCCTCAGGCAGCAGGTCCAGGCCCTTGCTCTCGTTTCAGTCACAGCTGTGTTGCTTTTGTATGTTCTGTGTGCTGCTTTCACGTAAGGTAATCCTGAAAATTTCTAGGGTTCATGCTGGAAATGTGCTGTACTTATTCATCTTCACCTTCCTAAAAGCAACAATGAGACTCAAAGGGGTCATTATTTTTTAAAAATAAATAGAGGGAGCTCAATTTCTAGCCTTCCTATCTCTAAAACAGCAGCAGATGCTTGTGGGTCCTTGAATATAGGCTTTCCATTATGTAAATTTGACCCGATTCAAGCAGGACTGAAATGGGGTTTTTCTTCCGTTAGGATTTTTTTTCTCCTCTCCTTCTTTTATGCTTCCTCTTTCCTTCATTTCTGGTGCTGGGATGTAACCCAGGGCCTAACACATACCGGACAAGTACTCTGCCACTCAGTTGCATGCCCAGCCCTTCAGTGAGGAAGTTGACATTGCTCCTCTCTCCAATTTAGCCAAGTGTCTCTCTGAGGATCATGAGCACCTGACACTGGAGGCATTGTCCTGAGGAGTGGTAAAAAGTGGCATCTGCCTTTACCCTAGACATGGCATTTGATAGGAAGGTGCCAGAGTATTCTTGGAAGTCCTCCTGTTATTTGAGCTGTGGCTACAAACTCTTTGGGGAAGTCGACTGGTGGGTTACTGGGGTATAGATTTTCAGTTTTGCAAGGTGAAAAAGTTCTAAAGATTACATAATATATTTGTAAACTACTGAACCCTACACTTAAAAATGGCTGATAGTAAATTTTTTATTTTGTGTATGCTATCACAATTAAAAAACAAGTAGCAACACACATGTCTCTGGAGGCACATGGTAATCTGTGTCAGCCTTGGTCTAGAGCTCTTCCTCAAGGTTGGGTTATTCTGTTATCTATCAGGAAACGGGCACTGGGTGATGTAAATGTGTGTAATTTGATTTGATTCCCCAGTTACTCAATATATGTTTGGGTGCCTACTGGGAGCCAGGAACTGTTCTTGCCTTCAAGATATCAATGAAAGAAAGAACCCCCCCCAAAACCTGCTCTCATGAGAACTCAAAAGCAATGTTTTTGCTATGTTCCAAGAGGATAAAGACAATGGAAAAATAAAGCCTGAAAGGAAGAGGAACTAATGAGAAAAAGAGACATTCAAACAGGTATTAGGGAGCAGGCCCTTAGATGTGGAGAGGGAGACCTTCTAAAGAGAGCTCTGAGAGGGATGTGGGAAGGGACCTGCTAGAGGCAGCAGAGGCCAGATGTGGCTGGACTGGCTTGAAGGAAAGTGAGGAGCAGTGGGAGGTGGTCAGGAGGAGCAGGAGTGTGAGTGAGGAAATGTTTTAGGGTAAAGAAGAGATGGTGGGGAGGGCTAGAGACGGGAGGGAGAAGAGAAAGGCCTTCACCTTCCCTTGAAGCCAGATGGGAGCCATTGGAGAGTTTTGAGTTCAGGGCGACATGATGGGGTTTGTCAGGATTGTGGAGACCAACCAATATGCGGAGAGTGGACAGAATCTAGTGAGGACAAAGGCGTGAGCCAGTCTTGAAAAAGGATGAGGAAGGGGTGGCTGCTGGGAAGAAGGCGGGCTCTTCCTTCTTCACAGTCATTCTGAGGTGGCCTGCTGCAAAGTGGTGGGTCTTAGTTTGGTGGGCTTGCCGTTTATTTCCAGTTACTGTCCGACTCTCTTCCTCAGCTCTTTCCCGATCCTCGTAGGTGGAGGTTAAGTGTATCCTTGAGGCTCTCCCAGAGAGGTGATGGCTATGCTGATTCACAGCCTCCTGGCTTTAATGAGCTTCCTGGAAGCTGCTGTCTAGGATGTTAACTTTCCTCAAGAAAAGAATCATCATTCACCAGGGAGAAAATGGATATCTTGCGGCTGTGGGCTCTTAACTTGGTTAAAGCTGCAGGACAAATGATGACTGAACATCCTTCATGCAGGGAGGAATGAGTAATCTCAGAGAAGAGAATGTGAGTCCTCAGAACTGTGTACCCGGGGAATTCCCAGAAGCCAGCTTTCTCCTCTCTTGGGTGCATCAGTCACAGACAGAGAATGGGCACTGCCAAATAGCTCTTGATAGCACCCCTTTCTTGATTTTTTAAAAAAAGCCCCGTATTGAAATAGGGAAGCAAAGTATAAACACGGTCATATAGTTGTGTTCATGAACTGTGGTTGTGGGGAAGAGAGGGCTCTGAAAACTTGGATTTACCCCAGGGGAGAAATTGTCTTGTCTAGGCCAGGGCCTCTCGCCCTCAGCATGGCATCACTTTGGAGTATTCTTTGTGGATGGTGTGAGTTCTGTAAATTATGGTGTATTTAGCAACATCCCAGCCTCTATAGTGTGCCTCTTTAGTGGCATCTTTCCAGTTATGACAAAAATATTTCCAGATACGGTCACATGTCCCCTGGTGGGGATGGGGGCATGGAGGTGGGGTGGCACTGTTGCTCCTGGCTGAGAACCACTGGCCTGGTCTTAAGCAAGGCACTGGTGAAGTCTGGGTTTTTACTTCGTGTTCTCTTTGGCTACTAATGTCAGTGAATTTAAAACAGAATGGTTTTGGGTTGGGGACGTAGCTAAGTGGCAGAATACTTGCCTTGAGTGTGCCAGGCCCTGGCTTCTATCACCAGCTCTGTAAAGACCAAACCCAGACCAAAAATCTGGGGTTTTGTACTTTGTCTCGGGATAGCAGGACTGTTCTGAAAGAACAAAGTCTCTGTGTTTTAGGCAGTAAGGTCCTTGTGATGTTTGAAATCTGGGCATCCCAACATAAAAAGCATGCCTGTGAGGCATAGAAACCAAAACAACACACTTCCTGATTGCCAGGGAGGGGGCATGCTTTCTCTCCCTCCTCTTTCCTGGATTCATGCAATAATTAGCCAAACTAAAATGAATATTAGCTCATGCTTAACTGCTTTTACAGTGCGCTTGCCAGCACTGACCCAGTAGTGCTAAACCAATTATTTTTTGAACTTTATGGCTTTAAATAATCCCTTGCTTTAAAATTCCCTGTACCCCTCAGCTACTTAACCACAGGCCCCTCTGCCCTAAATCCTTTTCTTATACTTTGTAGCTTTTTAAGCAAGGCCCCTCTTTAAGAAGACATAATCCCTTCTCTGTAGAAAACATGAAAGACCTTGAACAAATCAAGATTTCTCCGTGGAGAATTCAGCTAATCCTGTGCTTAGCTCCTAACAAGGAAATCCATCTCTCCACCAAGCACGCCATTACCCAGACTAATGCCTGACTTGAATAACAAGCAAATTATTGTGCTTTTAATTGTACCCTGCCTGGTCACAAAGCACATTTGAGAGGATGTACTGGCTCTTCCAGGAGAAACAGGTCATGCTTCTAATCCTCCTTTTCTTTTGCCTTCCCTGCCCCCCTCCAGTCCTTTCTTTTCTCAGCAGCACAAAAAAAAAAAAAAAAAAAAAAAGACAGCTAAATTATGTTTAAAATGGAAGAGTCTGAAAGAAGAAAAAAGGTGGTAAATACTGACTCAGGAAAGAGTGAATTATCCTCCCTCACTGTGGCGTGGCTCATTTGCGGACAATCAATGTTATCATAACCTCATTACTGGAGGGCAATCTTTGTTACCCTAAACCAGGCTTCTACTGAATCCATGGCATCTGCACTGTTGACAGCAGGCTATGCTGGCCTGGATAACCCCTTGCTGTGTGTCTGTGGTGGTGGGTCTGTCCTGCATGCTGTAGGATGTTTAATATCTTCTCAAGTTGTGGCAATTTAAAATGTCCCAGTATGGTATCAAAGTCTCTTGGATGGTGGATAATGTTGCCAGTTGCCCTGGTGAAAAACCACAGATCGGACCCTCCATGTGATGGTTGATTTGCTGTGCCATGATTTCCCTCTTGTGCACAAGCCCCAGTAATTCAGCAGGATTCTTACTAAAACAGGGAGATAAATGAATGTGTTCTTTACGTAGGATGTGTATGTAGAAGAGAAGAGAAAAAGATGTTGAAGCGCGTGTTCTCAGGTGGTGGGCGATGGAAACGGATGTCTCCATCTCAACTCCCAGATAGCAGAGTCTTAGCATCTGCTTGTGAGTCTCCCAGTGTCCCTGCTCCTGAGGGAGCAAGCTGCCTTTGGAGTGCTTCTACCTTATGTCTTTGGAACTGGACTTGCTACGGGCAAGAGGACGCTGTGAAGGTTGCTGAGATGAAAGAACAAGTTGCCCAGAAGGGCTGATGCTCAATCAAGGATACTTAAGATGGGAAGGAGAATGCCCGGCCTCAAGCTCACTCAGACAATGCCAGCCAACAGTCCTGTCTTAGATCTGAAAATCAGGACCGTGGGAAGGGCCTCGTCCCAAAGACCTTATTTAAGCAGCGCATTCCGTTTTCATTACAGCCTCAGAGGCAAAAATTCCCCCACTCGGAGACAGGCAAACTTCAGTTAATTTTAGAAATTTACTAGAAGCACTGTAGCTTGTTCTTTGGTAACCGCAAGCGAACGCCGGGTAAGAGCGCGTTGCAGTCCGTCTCTACGCCCAGTAGATGGCGGTGTGCGTCTTCCTGAGAAGCCTGGCTTGGCCTGCTAAGGAAGACAAGTGCCACTAGTCCTTTGGAAGACAAGTGTCTCCTCTCATTGTTGGTACAAACAGCTCCAAACAATTGTACTGACCACACAGCTCCAAGCCACATTTCATGGAGCTGCTGGCTGCTCAGTAGTGAATGCTGGGAAAATGAACCAAGCTGCTAATTTGCTTGATTGGGAGAAAAAAGATCTTGAATAACAATGGGCATGATTTATTTTTCCAACACGAATAGGGGCAATGCCATTTTATCCCCTCTCCCAAATGCTGTCGTAAATGAAAGCAATCACCTAATTAGCCTGGAATGACTAGCTGGCAAAGTAAGGGATCTGCTGAGAATCAGGCTGGAGTGGGAAATTTGGAGACAGGGGTGTGATTTCTTTGAGAGGAGGAAGGGAGGGCGGGAAGGGAAAGGAGGCCAATCTGGCTGAAGGCCATTGTACGGTCCTGGACTCCTGCAGTCTGGGGGCTGTGCTGGCTGGCCCTGACCCTGGGACCAGGGTCCGCGACTCTCCAGGCATTCATTTCGTGTAGGAGAATGACTTTCTAAACCAAAGGAAAAAGAATCTGCTGGAAGACAGGTCCCTGAGTTCCTTTAAAGAATGTTACAGATGTAGATAAATTGTCTTGGGAAAGAGAACACAGCCTGTGCTGCCACCCTGCTGGTGAGGGCTGAACTGGGACCCCACAGGAAGGCTCTTAAACGTCCCCTTTCTCACACACAATGAGGGCAATTACAGGCAAATCTGAGGGCAAGTTTGGATTTTGGTTGGGAATGAAAGAAACGCCTAGTTACAGACTGATCTTTACTAACTGCCCTCCTCTATCTGGGACAATGAGTGTGGCCAGAGCCCTGCATCAGGAGCTAAACATGGGCAGATAGATGCTGTGGAAATCTTCCACTCGAAGGCTCCATGAGTTGAAGTGCTAATTTATTTGTTCAGAGATGACTTCTTGTTTTTTTAGTTAGATATCGCTTTAATTGAAATACTTCACTAATGCGATTTATCACAACTGTAAACTGTCAGTGTCCACAGCTGTTGCCTTTTTCAAGCAATCTGGCAAATGTGTATGGTAAAAACACAAACTTGGAAGGTTGAGAGCGAGCCAGCACAGGCTTTATTTCCCACTCAGCTGGCCCACAGGCCTTCTCTTCCCACCACCCCCTCACCCAAACCATATGCTCCCCTTCCTCAGCAGCACCCACTTTAATTCTGGGCACATCTGCTGTGTTTGGCTGCTAGAAATCGATTGCTTGTCTCCAGGTTGTGTACC
The DNA here is from genome assembly GCF_000622305.1 of Nannospalax galili. Lineage (NCBI taxonomy): Eukaryota > Metazoa > Chordata > Mammalia > Rodentia > Spalacidae > Nannospalax > Nannospalax galili. The sequence goes on along the minus strand of NW_008354544.1, from coordinate 1,007,496 downwards.
TGGTTCTCTTTTGGGGACATGTGGCTTTAATGAGGTGGACTTCAGTCTCCTGTAGTGGCATAGACACTTTTATTCAGTTGTGGCCAAAATTCTTCCATTATTCCATCTCTGCTGGCCTTAGGATTAGTCCTTAGGATTTTGTCAGAAATGGCAAAACAACAGCCATAAAAACTGAAAAAAAGATAGACAGCTAATTTTGAATTTCAGATAAGTAATTATGTTATTTTAAGTTTTTTCAAACATTACATGGGACATACACTAAAAAGTGTTGTCTACCTGGAATTTAAATTTAATGAAGCACTCTATATTTTACATAGTGATGCTATTGATTCCTAAGAAAGTATTTAAACTGGTCAAATTAGAATCAGACTTTCACTGGAGTTGCAGGGAAAGAAGCACTTAAAGAAAACATTAAAAAATTGGTTAGGTTGCTAAAGTGGTAGGGAACACATATACCTATGGCTGTTGGTGGTCATCTTTCCCACCATGTGGTGACGGCTGCTGAAAATGGAACTCGACACCATGAAGAACAGACCTGTCTCATTTGAACAAGTGGATGCTCTTCGTACTGGTGCCAACGCAGTCGGAGATACAGTTTTTTTACCCTTTGAGCCAAGGAAGTAAAATGCCCATCCTGGACTGTGCCCAGTGGTTGAATGAATGGACGGCACAGATAACTAGTGGCAACGGTATCTTTGTTATTTGTTCATTGTTTCATTGTACATGAGCCAGAGTTTCTCCTCAAGACAATGTGACTGGAGGCAAGCACAAATGCTGTCATGTTTGGGAGCAAGACTTGCATTCCAGACCTCTCCTACTTGGTTGAGTGGCTTTGGGGTCCTTGTGGCCTCTTCAAAGTTGAGTTTTGAGGTTGAAACCAAGGACTAGAAGCTTTTCTCCCACAGAACAGAAGTGAAAATCTGCTCTCCCTTCTCCCTTTGAAATTGGTTTTCTGCTTTCAGCTCTTTCAGGACAGGACCCCGGCTTTGTGCTACAGGTAGCAGTGCTTTGGAGCTCGGTTGCTCTTTCTAGCGTCTTAGTGGTATTTACTCATTTTGAATTACTGGGATATTTGATTTATGGATATGACATTTCTCTCCTCTGTTGGCAATTTAACTGAAATGAAGAAGCAGCAAGAGCACAATTTGCAGCAATGTTGTGTTCTGCTTTCCTTGGAATTTTCTGGAACTCAGAGGTGGATGAGAGACAAGGAAGGAGTTAGATGTGGACCTGCCTGTTAAATGTGGAGGAAAGGTGGAGAGCATCCCCTTGCTTCCTTTCACAGAGTACCTGTTGAACAATGCAAACCAGGTTCCTTGAGCCTCTAGGGCAGTTTTGCCACAGTGAATGGGTGGCAGGACTAGAACTCAGACCTCCAGCCACAGACTGAGGCTCCCAGATGGAGGCTCTGCAGAGCCAGGCAGCACACAGGTCCTCAGGGACCTTCCAGGGGTCACAGCCATTCTACTTGTTTTCTTTCACCAGATGGGGGCTGTCTCCAGAAAGGAAGAAGTGTGGAGAGGAGCAGAAGGGTTTGAGGGTCGCTGACGTAGCATAGTCACTGACTGCAGTGTGGACTGGGCTGAGGAATATGCTCACAAGAGATTTCTTGTCCTGTCCTGACTGTGCAATAATAAACCCCAGGTTCTTGGGAATTACAAGATAAGCAATAGCCAAAAAGCCTTTCCAAAAGCTTGAGATAGCCCCACTGTCTCCAATCGTTTTTGCCTTTTCCTGTTCTCTCCCTTCGCCTTCTGTCCCAGGTCTTTATGATTGGGTGAAAGATTCCTCAGTCAGTTCTCTCCTCACCCAACCCCTCTTGGTCTGCTTGGCTCTAGGAGGGGCAAGAGAGACACTCTGAGATGACACACCCACAGCTTGTCAACTACCTGCTCTGGTGACATCCAGCTGTCCTGTGACTGGTCTTCAAAGTCTTAATGTTGTTTTGGAGCATTGGAATCCAGGTGTCTTTTCCCCCAGAGCCTTTGTTCCATTAATTTAGTGCTTCCACAATGAAGGATACCTCTCCTCCTAACAAGTAACATATTTCTTTGAAGTGTCACTTGGGGTGGGGAAAAGCCTGCCACCATCAAGATAGCAGAAACTGGGGACTTCCTAAGGCCACCGAACACTGCCGAATCTTACAGACAAGAAGAGACCGTCTCCCTGTCGCTACCTTCGCAGCCACGTGCTCGGTCTCCTCATCTGATGGTCGAGACTTTCTCTAGGCTATGTGAGAATGTTAGTGATTCAGTTCTATCAGTTCTGCAACCTCATCCTCAGCAGGGAGACACATTGCTGCTGAGAATCTGATGGAGTCCTAGCACTCCCGGGCCCTTGGTCCCTCCTATGGCATGTGACTCCAGGAAATTAGGTTTTCCTACGCAGCTCTGCCTTGTCTGTAAGGCCTGTGCAAGTCTCAGGGACATCAACATTGCAGCTTTGTTCAGCTGGTGCTCATACATGGGAGCTGAGGTCAGAATGCTTCACCTTGCACTCTATCAGAAGAATCCTTTCTCATAAAGCTCTAGAATGGAGAATCCTGACCGATGTAGACTTGCACTGCTGAGTCTCTCTTTAAGGACTTTTGTGCCCTTTCCTGCTAGATGCTTTCTCAGTTTGGTTTTCAATAACATTAGATAGCAAAAGCCAAAGCCTTAGTTCTTTCCATTAAGAAGCTTCTTGGTCCCCACAGTAGAGACTTGTCCACAGATAAAAACACAGTAACCAACAGGAATGGCTCCAGTCTTTTCTGTGTGGGTGGTGGCTTTGGGTCTGGCTGACTGGGTATGTTGGAGGTATGTGGGTATCATTTTTGGGAATCTGCACTTTTTCTTGACTCCTTTTGCATCCTGGATTTCAAAAGCCTGTGCCAAGATTGTATTTCTTCTCAGTGGGTCCCTTCTCAGTGTGCTCTTGCCGCACACTCATGAGTTATACACACTTGTTGATCTTATAATTGTACTATAAATTATATTCCAGAATCCAGAAAAGGTCAGCCTTTTATGGGCAACTTTTATGTGTACAAGTATGGTTGAGTTCGTAATTGTCCCCAAAGACTCCTATCTTGAAGACCTGGTTTTGTTTTATTAAGAGATGCTAGTATCCATCAAGTTAATTCCTGGAAGGTAATTACTGCTTTATCATAGTTTCCTTTCTATAGACTTTTCCCTCCCAAAGAAACAAAAGAAAACAAAACAAAACAAAAAAAAAACACTGTACCGTTTGTGAGTTAATCTGTTGGAACGTGAGATCCCTGGTTAGTTCATAAATTTTACAGAGAAGGGGCCCAAAGCAGCAATTGGCGTGTTCTCTGGTTTGAATATGTTCCCTGAAGTTCATGTGTTAGGAACATAAGTGTTATGAGGTGGACCTTTAAGAGATGATTAATTACTTAGGTAAAGGATGAGGATAGAAGGGTGCATCCCTCTCCCCTGCCCCATGCTCTTATGATGCCTTTCTACCTTCTGCCATGGAATGGCACCTCAAAGAGGCTCCCAACACATGCAGAACCTTTAGCCTTTGCCTTCCCAGCCCCGAGAACTATAAGAAATGTCTCTGTGCCTTTCTTAGACCCAGCTGCTCTGTCATAGTACCACAAAATGGACTAAACCAATAAACTACAATCACCATCTGCTTTCTGAATTAAAGCGCTATTCTGACTGAGCTATGGCACTTATTAACATATAGTCTGTGCCTGTGTTTGAACTGCAAGAGCAGAATCCAGTATTTATAGTAGAGGTGGTGTGAACCATAGTGTGATTGTTTAAGAAAAACTTTGCCTACCTTGATCTAACCAGAGAAAGGTGTGTGTGTGTGTGTGTGTGTGTGTGTGTGTGTGTGTGTGTGTGTGTGTGTGTGTGTGTGTGTGTGTGTGTGTGTGTGTGTGTGTGTGTGTGTTGTCTGAGCTCACAGAAGGTCTCAAGGAGAAGTGACTTTGTCCCACTTCTCAATTTTTGGTGTTTCTTTCTTATCTGCATATGCCTTTTTAAAAGTATTACATGTATAAAAAGACCTAACCCATTTTAGATCCCAGTGGAGAAGTAGACATTGAGTCAAAATTCTACACCATAAAAAATCAAGGTGAGCTATAATATTGTCAAGGCAAGAGAAAGCTGGGGGCTCTGGGAATACAGGAAATGATAATAATGTAAGTGAAGAACATACATCACATCCCATAGGCATCTTCAGTGCAAATGATAACTTTTGAGAGTCGACAACACAGGGTTGTCATGGTTTTGTGATTTTGAATTGTGGGGTATTAGTTTGCTGTCATTTACTCTGGGGGTACAATTAGCCCCATTTCATGGGGAAAGAAAACCCCAGCTCTTCTTCATAGTACTTCTTCCTGGTTCCTCAAGAAGCACAAGGTCATCTGAAAATTAGAGATTTTAAGCTTTACAAATAGCTACAATGAGACCACAGGTATTTACAGTGGAAGGTTAAGACATCAAACCTCAGGAGGCAGACTGGGTTTTGAAGGTGACGTGCGCCTCCCAGGGCTGTGTGAATTTTCCCAGAAGCATACTGGGGGACTTAATTCTGGTGCATTTTATAGGTGCTTGCACAGCCAGAGATTGCTTTATTTCATTGCATAAATAACAAAGATCTTTTGTACATTCCTTTATTTCCCCCTCTGAGCTGCAAGGACTGAGGCAGATCTGAGATTTGTGCACGTTACTTGATATAAATGTGTACCAAAGAAGGGAGAGTAATGAGTAACTTTTATAGACCTCTCTCATTAAAGCTCACCTTCAGAAACCACTTCTGCTCCTTCCTTATAATCAAATGGTGGCTTGTAACCACCTAACCATTTTTAATATTCCCCAGACTCCCCTGAACTATACTGGAGCTCAGACACTGTCTAGCTAGTCATGGAAAACAGTCTACCATCATATTTAAAAGCCGTTATTGGGACGGGTTTTACCGGCAGTGGGCTAGGACAATTCAGAAACAATTGCTTATGTGATAGTTGGAGGATTTGTTCCTGTCAAACAGTTAATATTGCTTTAATACATGAAGTAGGCTGTATAAGACGGCAATAATGAAAAATGTCAGGAAAGACAATATCAATTGTTATTCAACATCCACATCAAAGATTACTTTTTTGTCAGTAGCTTTCAGAAAATGTATTTTCCATCAGATCTGATTGCGTTCCTCTTTGAAGTGCTCCATCCTCCCGGTAGATTTAATGTGACATCTAGGCACATTTTAGTCCCTGGGCCTCTGAGGCGATTCAGAGAGGCACAACAAGCCGTCACAGGTTTATCCTCAAAGGCCGACACTGTCTGTCTGATTTATTGTAACTTTAAGAATCATCTCCAGCAAAGCATGAGCCTTGCTACCCATCCACAGCGTCAGACTTTTATCAATTCATTTGTATGCAGCCAGTACCCCTTGGAACTGAGAGCCCTATAGCCACTCATGGAAAATGCATTACCTGCAACTAATCCTTTTTATCTTTAAAGTCTGTATTTTTTATGTATAAGTCATTTTAGGTTATCATAAAATATACATAATTCTCCCTCCCCCAAACAAGAAAAAAAGACAAAATGGAAAGAGAATATATAATAAGTTATGAACGTGTGGTGTCCTTACCAGCAAGGATTCTAAATAAACAGCTCTCTTTATGTAAACACCAAGGATATAAAGCTGGGATTACTTTCAATGGGAAATAGGAACGGTTCCCATTTTTTTCCTTTTAGATTTCAAAGTGAAACAGTGAGATTAATCATTGAAAACACGCTTGTGCATGCTTCCTTTTTCTAGTGTGTTCACTGAGGGGCGGTGGCATTGGTGGAGAGAGCCATGGGGGTGGGGCTGACTGTTATTCCATTTCGTAGGCTTCACAAATTGCTTACTCTCAAATGTTTCCCAGGCCATTTATGAATGGCCTTAATTAAGAGGTACTAGAACTGTGTGACCTGGAAGGAGGGCATAGCACCTTCACCAACCCAGCCCACCGCAGTTCTGGTGTCTGAACTTCCTGGGGGTATCGTGCTCCTGTGCCCAGCATCATCAGTGCTGGTTACTGTCTTGTGCTGCTCTGAAATTGCTCCAGCTACTTCGGCTCTGCTCAGGTCTGAGTCTCCATAAGCATGGGCAACCCTCGTCTACTTTAAATCAAATACAAGTGCTGACAAGGTTTGTGCCCTCATCCCATCAAACCCACTGCCTGCAGACCTAATCTTGATGGGTCCTGTTTGCCGCTGTCCAGGTTTATTGATTCATGCACATGTACTACTACTTTCCAGACACAATAGTGGAGTAACATGATCCACAGAGCCCCAAATATTTATCATTGTACTCTATTCAGAAATGAACCCACTGTCTGCCCTGAAACCATATTTGCAATTTAAATTAATGAAGTTAGTTGATCCAACTCTGCATATCCCCCAAAGTACTTTTGGGGATAATAGACATGCTTTGGGATGTGCTGCAAACAAGTGACAAAGACCCCTGAGAGGTGACTCACTGAAGATAGAGTCGAGCAATTGATTTTGCCAATACTGTGGTTTTTTTCTAGATGCTTTTATACTCTGCCCAGTTTCCAGGAATGCTGTTCCTCTCTGCGCTGGACCCTGCTTAGAGCTCTGTGGAAATGGGAAGATAGTTTTTAGGATATTAAAAGATAGTGCCCAATCCCAGAGTTTTATTGACTTAATATTTTCATGAACTCAATGTTCAGATAGTATCTACATTGTTTTCAGCCCTCAGCTGAAGGTGGGGTTTCTTTATGTGTCTAAGCAATGCAGGACTCCCATACTGACATATTTAAGATCAGAGAGGCAGGCCAAAAGGGATCGATTGTAAGCCATCGTCAAGCTCGGTGAGTTTGTGGGGAGATTGCTAGACAGGGTGCCTTTTAAAAAATGTGTTCTCCAGGGGCTGGAGAGATGGCTCAGTGGTTAAGAACACTGGTTGTTCTTGCAGAAGACCTGGGTTCAAATCCCAGCACTCACATGGCAGCAATCAACTGTCCGTAACTCCAGTCCCAGGTGATTTGACAGCCTCTTCTGACCTCTATGGACATTGCATGATACCTATGCACAGGCAATACATGCATACACATAAAATAAAAATAATAATAAGTAAAATTAAAAAATGTGTTCTCCAAATATTTATTCTGGAAACTTATTTGCTAGTGCAACAGTGTTAGGAGGTGCTGGCTCCACCCTCACGAGTAGATTAATACCAATAATAACAGAGCTTGAAGGCTGGGGCAGGAGCTCAGTGGTAGTGTGCTTGCCTAGCATGAATGAAGCCCTGGGTTTGATCTCAGCATTCCCAAAAGGGAAGGGGCATGAGGGTGTGAATTTGGCTTTGTGTTTGGTCTTTGCTTTTCAGCCTGTTGTTATGTAGCAGGAAGGCTTTCACTAGATCAGCCTCTTGATTTTGGATCTCCAGACTAGAACTCAGACAGATGAACTTATGCTGCTTATGTTACCCATTCTATGATGCTGTGTTATAGCAGCAGAAAATGGACCGAGACAAAGGGGCAGGAGGTCCAGAGGAAGACTTGTCACCTCTCACTACTTCCAGGATCTTCAAAGTTGCACTCTTTCTTCTCTATTAAAATGAGAAATCAAAGCAGCATGATCTTGGGCAGAAGAGGCTTGAACTAGAGGAGCTGCAGCTGTCATGTGTCCCTGTTATGTCTACATGTAGCTCATCTTTTGGGAATCTCAGAGATCTTGCTGGAACTTGCTTAAAAACAATAAACTGAGTCTATTAGTCTTCACAAGAAAGGAAAAAAAATCATTTAAAAAACATATTAGAAGATGTTAAGAGTTCTGACAGCTTTCCAAGGTATTTCCATGTGCCTCTTCTCCAACAGAGCCCAGACCAGGCTGCGTGTTATATAGAACTATGCTGCATATGAAGCCTGAGTTCCTCTGTGTGATGGAGAAACTCGTTGTCAGCCTTGGACCTTGTGCTTCTCTCTGTGGTCTCTCACTGCACTACCAGACATTCCTTAAGTCTAGAATATATTTGCATCAGGCCTGTCATGTCAGCATCTGGAACATACTTGCCAGGGTTTGTATGTGTCTCCAACTACAGAGAAGAAAGTCTCTGTTGGACTTTCTTCCCCTATTCATGTGGTGATGGTGTTTGGAGGTGGGCCTTGGGGAGGCTGTTGAATTTCAGTGAGATCATGAATTGGGATACCCACCGTGGGCGAGTGGCTTCAGGAGAGCAACCAGAGCACGCCTCTTGCAATTGGATGCATTCCACTGCGGCATAGGAGGAGGACCCTCACCAGACACAAGCACCACGCTCTTGGGTTTCCCAGTCTCTGGAACTGTAAAGCAAATAAACTTCTGTTGGTTGCAAATTACTCCATGTATGGCATCCTGTTAAAACAGCAGAAAAGAGATTCGGTCCCTGTCCCTGCAGGCCTTGTTCATTCAGAAATGCCAGCCCATCTCTTATGACTCAGTATAGTCGTCTCTTGTGTGGAATCGTCCATGATTTCTCCCATCCTTGCCCATGACCTCACTGTAGTTATGTACAGAACTTCAGACCCTCTACCATAGTACTTCTCCAATCATGTGCATTTTATTTACCTATGTTTCTTAAAGGTGGGGACTGTTCCCTATGCTTTTGGATGGGGATTTACTTGAGTAGGTACTGAACAGATGCCAGTTAAAAAAATGTAGGCCTGAGACATGACTCAGCAATTAAGAGCACTGGTCCTTTTGCAGAGGACCTGGGTTCAATTCCAGGCACCCACATGATGGCTAACAACTGCCCATAACTCCAGTTCCAGGGGATTCTGATGCTCTTTTCTGATCTCTGTGGGCATTGCATGACACAAGTGCATTTACACACATGCAGGCAACACACTCATGCACATAAAATAAAAAATAATAAATAAAATATTTAAGAAATGTAGGACTAAGCCATGCACGACTATGAGTGCCTGTAACCCCCCAGTGCTGAGGGGCAGAGACCAGTGAATCCTGGGAGTCCCTATCTGGGTGCCTGGCCTGGCTGAACTGGTGAGCTTCCAGTTCAGTGAGAGACCCTGTTTCAAAGGAGTAAGGACAGTGACAGAGGAAGACACCACACAGTCCTTTCTGTCCTCCAAGTGCATGTGCATGGACACATACCCACAAGTCCACACACACACACACACACACACACACACACACATACACACACACACATACACACACACACACACACACACACACACATACACCTTCAACTCAGAACAAAAACAACAACAAAAAAATGGACTGGAATTTTAGGGCAGAAGGAAACCCTGGAAAGTATCTCATCTGAGCTGCTTATTTAGCAGTTAGAGCCTGGGGTGTACGGGAGTTAGGAGTTGTTGAAGTCACAAACCTCCTTTTGTCCTTCTCCAGGTCCTTTCCCAATGCATCACTTGTCTCACGGATTAAAACTGGCTTCTGCGGAGCTGACCACTGAGGGAAGAGGACTAGGGACAGCTCTGGAAAGTTCATTTCCTTCCTACTTTTTACTCACAGCAAAGCAAAGGACAGCAGCTCAGAGTACCTATCCAACTTCAGGTTGGGAAGAGTTGAATTTCCATAAGGGATGTAAAGTAAAGACTGAGCCACTGGGTCTGAGGGTACTTGGGCTCACCCCAGCTCCTCCTCAGTGTCAGGTCAGGGCCGGGTTTCCCACGGAAGTACATACTCTGGCCTCTAAGTCCCGACTTTCAGGGAAGGCCTTCTGTTGGCATTTTCATTTTTCTCAGAAAGGTATGTTGGCATTTCTTTTTGTTTTTTTCTCTTTCTGTTCAACCTTTCTTCCTTTTCTTGTCCTTTCAGAAGTATCCAGGCTGGCCTTGAACTCTGTATCTTCCTACTTTAGCTTTCTGAGTGCTGAGATTACAGGTGTGCACAACCAAACCTGATTCAGATATGGAAGAGAATCAGAGCTGGAGCCAGAGACACAGACGAACAGAAAGACAGAGCCGAGTGTGCAAGTGAGAGTGATTTCCCAGGGTTACTGTCATCTGTCAAAGGTTAGTAACAGTGATCTCCCAGGGTTACCGTCGTCTGTCAAAGGTTAGTAACAGCGATCTCCCAGGGTTACCGTCGTCTGTCAAAGGTTAGTAACAGCGATCTCCCAGGGTTACCGTCGTCTGTCAAAGGTTAGTAACAGCGATCTCCCAGGGTTACCGTCGTCTGTCAAAGGTTAGTAACAGCGATCTCCCAGGGTTACCGTCGTCTGTCAAAGGTTAGTAACAGCGATCTCCCAGGGTTACTGTCGTCTGTCAAAGGTTAGTAACAGTGATCTCCCAGGGTTACTGTCATCTGTCAAAGGTTAGTAACAGTGATCTCCCAGGGTTACCGTCGTCTGTCAAAGGTTAGTAACAGTAATCTCCCAGGGTCACTGTCATCTGTCAAAGGTTAGTAGGGAGATGTGTCTCCACCTAGAAAAGTCTTAGGGGTATTCTGAGGTCTCCCCTTCCCACAGCATAGCTTTGTTCCTCTGATGGATAAAGATCACACAGGTTCAGGATTTTGTGGTACCCATAACCCTGGCTGGGTATGTCTTTCTGACTAACTACAGGGGTTATGTCATACTTTGGCCTGAGAGGGGGCCCTGTAGGTCTGGGACATAGGAATAGAGCTTGATCATGGGACTGGAGGAGGGCTGATGGGGTTCTAACATGAAGGGAAGGTGAGAGGCTATCTCAGTCTCTCAGCTGGTCTGCTTCTTAATGATGCTCAGTGTTAGGCAGGATCCAAACCCTGTTCGTGACAGAAAAAAAACACTTGATGACTTCCTTTCTACTTCCAGCTTTGCCCCAACGCCCTGTAGGGCCCTGAGTGAGTGACTTCACCTGTATGGGTCTCCATCCCTCAACTATAGTAAGAAAATTACTGGACTAGATGTTTTCCTTCCTTCCCTTCCTTCCCTCCCTCCCTCCCTCCCTCCTTCCTTCCTTCCTTCCTTCCTTCCATGTGTGTGGTATATGTGCATGTGGGTGTGGGTGTGAGTTTGGGTGTGGATGTGTAGATACCTATGTGTACATGTGGAGGCCAGTGAAGGACATCAGTGTCCTCCTCTGTTACTTTCTGTGTTACCCCTTAAGACAGGGCCTCTTATTCGGATCCTTCTGAACCTGCTCCTGTCCAGTGCTGGGATTACCGGCACATCTGTGCAGCCTGCCTTGTAACATAGCTGCTGGAGATTTGAAGTGAAGTCCTCCTGCTTGTCCAACAAGAACTCTTACCTATTCAGCCATTTCTATAGCCGCATGGACTAGATGATTTCTGAGGTTCTTCCTAGTCTAGCAAGGTTAGAATCCATTGAGTTTTGTTAAGATCTTAAAGGAATTGGATCAAGTATTCTGAAGTGGTAGGAATTTTGGCAGTATTTAGTATACATATATGAAATAAATTTCCACCTTCAGTTTCTGTGCCTGAGTGCATAGGTGCCATTATTTATCTGAAGAAAGGCAAACTCTGAGAACGTTTGTGAAGAGCAGATTTTATTTCCCTTGCTATGGCCCTTAAATGCTACACTTGTTACATCTGAGTGCTAATTACTGGAGATTAATTAGTCAGCATGAAAGTACTTCTGTGGCAGCCCCCCAATTACTGAACTGCACTTGATCTGTGCTACCTGCGGGCTCTCTGCAGAGATCCTGGAAGGGGACCCTTCTGAGGCCATCAGTGAGTCTTCTGACAATTCTCCAGTTGTGTTTTAAGAAGAACAGCTGTCAGAGGTGGGTACTCTAAAAATAATTAAATGGAAAATATTCTTAGCTCCAAAAGAGAGGTAACCTCAGGCCCAGGCTGTTTTTGGTGATTGAAATTAGGTAAATGGGAGATGATGATCTTAAATCTGATTTGGTTCTTTCAGAGCCCAGGGGCCTAAACCCGGTGGCATGATCCTCTCTACCTCTCTCTGCTTCTGCTTTGACCCTCGGAAGACACCTTCAGCAGGACACTGTGAGATTTAATCAACGATTAAGGATTGAGAGGTCCTGGGCTGAAGGCCATGAAGAACAGCGAGGTCCAGCCTCACTCCCTGTGTGCCTCTTTCTTCTGTTAGTGACGTGGGACGACAGATCAGCATGTTTGGTGCATGTTACAAAACATAAAAAAGCAAAGAAATTACAATAATCTCAAAACCAAGTGATGATTCTTCTTTGCAACACGTGCACAGACTGGCTGGGGTTCATGTTTCATTTATCTCTACATCGTTGCCCTCTGTGTCCAATTTTCCCTTATTAATGAATCTTCCCTTTTGTCCTGTATAATCCAGGAGGATGACATTTATACAAGGCAATCATTTTCATGCATTACCAAAAAGATTATTTATTGGTGGTTTTCCAGCAAAAGTAAGCATATCTGTCACTGACATCTGACCTGCAATGGGCTGATACTTTCTCGGCAGAATTATTTGCTGATTAGTTTTTTTTTTCTGGTCTTCAGATTTTCGGCATTGTGGGGAAAGATGCCCCAAATCCCGAACTTTGGAAAGAAGATTTCCCTTGGTAAAATGCTGAGCTGCTCTGACTTATGTGTTCTCAGAGAAGAGAGTTTAACGCAGACTACGTATGCCGCCCTAGATACTAAAATAACCCTCAACAATATGGTCAGATGTGGAGGGGGCTAGGAAGCTCTCCCTGACAACCTCTACAATGACCTTTCAAACTGATGCCTTAAATTAGAGTAGCTGTGTAGTCTAGGGCTGCACAAGCTCAAATGGATATGATACTGTCTGCAGACTCTCCTGCATATTAGGAAATAGTCAAGAAGAATATTTCCTAATTTTTCTAAACTTAATTTATATTTCTCTGTGAACTCTCGTCTCAATTCCAAGCATCTTTCTCCTCTTCCTTTACCTGGAACTGCCTAAATCCCAGGGCTTAGTGACAGTCAAGATATTACAGGGCCATCTTGGTCTCTACTGCTGGTCCACACAAGCTGTTGCTTTAAGGTATGTGGTCCACCTGACACCTTCATGCCTCCATAAATGACGCATTACAGCATCTCAGCAGGGTCCCCACCACTATAAGGCTGGCTTGCTCTACCAGATTTCTCTCTCACCTCCCTGTTCCCCTCCCCTCTCCTCCTCCTCCCCCTCCTCCTCCTTCCCCTCCCCTTCCCCTTCCTCCTTCTCCTCCTTTCTGCTGTATATATGTCACTTCTGCTGAAGAAATAACCATTGACTGGATTTGCCAGATGGAGAGAGGTAGGGATAAAGGAGAATTGATAAGAGAGAACAGGAAATATAGTTACCATTTCAGATTGTCATCCTTCCAATTTCTAATAAAGGGCTTTGGATATCAGATGATGGGACTTGTCCTCAAGCCTACAGGCAGTTCGGGGACACAGAAAGATTTTGAAGGGCAAAAGACAGGATAGAAGCCATCAGTTGGGAAGGTTATTCAGGATAGAAGTAATCAATCGAGGAGGTTAGTCTGAGAATTGTATGCAGGTGGGTTTGGAGCTTTAGAAGATTATTATAAGAGATAATGGAAGTTTTGGTTCTAAAATGGCACTTATGGCACAATGTGCCACTTCAATAGAAGACTTTAGTGTTAAAAGTTACAGTGAATTAGAAGATGTATTGTAGGGTCTCAGTGTTTGAATGTTTGCCCAACACTCACAAGGCCCTGATTCAGTCCCTAGTGTAGAAAAAAAGATGAATTGCTGTGAAGTATGGTGTGTGGTGTGCGCTGCAGAACTAATGAATCTTAAACTTGAGACTACTTCACTTATGTGGGCACCCTCAAAAGTCTTATCTGATTTTGTATACTTGACAGACAAAAGAAAACATAAGCCACAACTTTCTCTGAGGAAAGCCCCAGAACTCCAAACTTGGTTTGATTCCTGCTGACAAGTGATAAAGTTTTTTTGGGGATCAAATTTAAAAGATACTTACTAATCATTTATAATGATTTAGGAATTGTGGTGAACACAAAGAGGTTAAGGAGCTGACAAGGTATCAGCAACAGTAATGACAGCAGCAAGACAGGAAGGAAAGATATTGATGGGGAAATTTCTAGGACCTGAAAATATTGGAGCTGACAAGACCCATGTAGGTGAAGTGGCGTTAGTGGTCTGAGGCTCTGAGGAGGACAGGGTGTCAGAGTTGTGACAGACAGAGACAGGGGCCCAAACCTGTGGGGCTGAGAGGTTGTTGAGGAAAGGTGTTGAATTTAATTTGGACATGCGAATTATCAGTATATACATATCAATTATATATCTATCAGTATACCCATCAAGCCCATGGAGGTCTAGGGTTCTGGGGACTGTTGGGGGTAGAGAAAGGGACTCAGGTTATATTAGAACTGATAATTGAGGTCATGAAAATGTGTGGGCTCAGAGTTGGGGATCATGGAAATGAGAAGAAGGCAGGAAGATCCAGGCCAGGTGTGATGTCTACAAAGTGTGGAAGAATCCAGACCTGGTATTGCATTTGACTTTGAGAATGACAGGAGACAGGCTGAGACAGGGCTGTGATCCTGATGCCAAGCAGCAGAGTAGGGCCAAAAGGAGGCCAGGAAGGACGAAGCAAGGAGCCATGGAAGAGAAGGGGGATGGCAGAATGCTGATGCCACCAACTGTCACACAGGGGAGGGTGTGGAATCAAGTTGGGTGACTGCACAGACAAGGGATGCGGAGGCCTAGGAAGCGGGAGTTGGAGAAGAGAGCTCCAAGGGACCCAGAAGCTTTGTTCATATCAGGGACTGGTTGTACTAGAGTTAGCAGTGACAGTAAACATCACCCAATCATACATTCACTTCAAATGTTGGTGTTGAGGGTGTCCAGTTTTGTTAACCTAGCATTGCAGTAGCTGATTCATTGGAAGGGGGAATGCTGGAAAGCTCATAATCTCCATTGCTTAGGATACTTTTATAAACTCAATAAGGTCTAACTCAGTGCTAGGAAGACAATTGGTTTTCAGTCAAAATGTATTATTCACATTTTTAAGATATGTGATTCTTTGGTTTTATAGCTAATTAAAAACTTATTTTTAATTGCAAATCATATTCCCAAAGCAAATTAAAAATATAAAAATTAACATTAGCCAGGCGTGGTGGTGCATGCCTTTAATCCCAGCACTTGGGAGGCAGAGGCAGGCGGATCTCTGTGAGTTCAAGGCCAGCCTGGTCTACATAGTGAGTTCCAGGACAGCTGGAGTTACAGGGAGATCCTGCCTCAAAAAAGACAAAAAAAAATTAACATTAGATTTTTGGTAGTAGCTGAACATATTATTAAAACAATATGGATTCATTCAGGGTGAGGACTGTATTTTATTACCTTTGTATTCTCAATATCTCACATGCTGCTTAACACATCGCACCCACCCCATAAGCACGTGAAGGGAGTACTATGTGGTGGAAGGTATAATTTGAATTTCAAATGAATTTAAATACCTGGCAATTTTTAAATGAAAATATTTCTCTAGGGACAATAGCATCATTTTTATAGCAGAACTAACCCTTCTATGCCCATGTCCAACCATTCTTGATGCTTTTTCCTAATGTCGCCATGACGACAGCACACCACATCTACAGAAAAACCTCGATGTATTTCTAAGGCGTGGTTCAGTGCTCTTTGTTCAGTCATTTAACACTTTGTTTTCATTTTATTCATCTTCACTCAAGTTTACAAAAATGAACCCAAAAAGACATTCAAGGTGTGAGGTGTGAGTTGATGTGAAAATCATCTTCTTAGAAACTCTGCTGTGATCTGTAAAATGGGAATCATCATTAATTTACATCACAGTGAGCCACAGGGTTATCTGAAATAACTGTATAAAGGACTGGCATTGCTCTGAGAATAGTGGACATGGGACGAACAGTGTGTTTTTGTCAGTTGCTTTGAGTCCTACCTAGAATGGGCTAGAAGAAGAACAGAATCAGTAGTGCCCACATTGCATTAGATGGTAAGTATTTTGAATATCAGTCTTGGGGATCAACAAATACATGTACTTTTTGTTTTTGGCAATTGCTGGATATCAAGAGGAAGGACTAATTGTTCCATTTTATAGATTAAAAATGTACAGTGAGAGCAGCTTGTTCAAGCTGACACGTATGCTCCCAGACTCACCATGGGGTTATATTCCCATAAACCCATCCTCAGGTGGAAATTATCATAAGTCAAAGTGTAACAACACTCCATGCTGTTGAGGATCGGCTTCTCTTGGAGCCACAGCTCTTGGTTGCTGCCCAGTGTCGGGAGAGAGCATTATTATCCAGGAAAAGACACAAATTCAAAATGAGAAGCATGGTTTCTACCTCACGTACAGAGCTTTTGCACCATCACAATGCCAAAAAGTTGTGAGCTAAATTGTTGTAAACAGAGGTGTCTGCAGAGCTAGAGCACTGCTGTGACCCCAGCTTCAATTCCCTCATCGTGGCTTCCTACTTTCACGCCATTTATTTATTTGTTTGTTTTTATTTACTTACTTATTTATTTATTTATTTATTTATTTATTTATTTATTATTTTTGTGGTACTGGGTATTGAATAAGGTTCTGCGCAGTAAAACACTGTACAGCTGAGCTGTACCTCCAGTGCAGATCTGGGATGTCTAATTTATGTATTATTTTTATTACATGTATATGGGTGTATTGCCTGCATGTGTGTAAGTGCACTCACGTCATGCAGTGCCTGTGGAGGTCCGAAGGGGGTGTCAGATCCCCTGAAACTGAAGTTACGAATGGTTGTTAACTGCTGGGTGCTGGGATTTGAACCTGGGTCCTCTGCAAGAACAGCCAGTGCTCTTAACCACTGAGTTTTCTCTCTAGCCCCCAATTTTTATTATTTATAAATTGTTTGTAAATGTGTGTGTCTGTGTGTGGGTGCATGATGTATGTACAGTGCTCACAGAGTCCAGTTGGATCTCTTGGAGCTGGAGTTACAGGTGATTGTGAGTCACACAATGTAAGTCTTGGGAACTGAACTTGGGTCCTCTGCAAGAAAGTACATGTTCTTAACCACTGAGTTATCTTTCCAGTCCCTAAAAGGAATATCGTTTTCTTGGATTTTGCTAAAGAATGCAAATATTATCATAATTGATAGAGATTTTTAAAAATGATTTTACCTGTCTCTTCCAGTTTCTTATTTCTTGTCTATGATGTATTTATATCCTAGCGCTTGCTTCTCCGAGGAAACCAAATTGTCCTCCTAATGGTTACAATCCAGGCCAGTACCCATTCTTAGGTCAAGGATGACATTAAGTTACACAGGGGTACTATGTAATTTGTGGAAAGGTTAGGTGATTAATATTATTAGATGATAATGAAATATCTTGGAACTGGGAAGATGGCTCAGCACCTGCACTGGGAGTCTCATAAGGGCCTGTAACTCTAGCTCCAGGGGATTTGAAACCCTCTTCTGGCCTCTCTGGGCACCTGCACACGTTTGGCAGACACTCATACAGATATATACATACACATTAATAAAAATAAATCTTCAAGTTTGGAGAGATGGCTCACTAGTTAAGAATGCTTACTGCTCTTGCAAAGGATCCAGGTTTGAGTCCCAGGACCCACCTCAGGCAATTCACAACCACCTGTGACTCTAATTCCAGGGTTTCTGATACTCTCTGGTATCCTTGGGCACTACATACACATGGTGCGCATAGACTCACACAGGCACACAAACAAATAGAAGAATAAAAAAGAAATACTAAAAAATATTTTAAAAAGAGAAAAGTATAAATCTATCATTGGTTGAGGTTGCATGTGAATGGTGACCTTGGAAAAGGCCAGTCCTTAACTAAAGGTTATTTTTAGGTTATAAGTAATATTTATAGGATTACATTCAACTGAAACATCTTTAATGCAGCTTAGATTTGTTTTGGTATTACCTTACAGTATAGAGAAAAATTTGGATGATCCTTTTGTAAGTCATAGTCCCTACATTTTATCTTTCAAATATTTCTGTTATTTTAATTTTATGTGTATGAGTATTTTGTCTGCATGTGTGTAAATGCACCATGTGCATGCAATGCCCAACAGAGGTCATAAGAGGGTGTTAGATCCCATGGAACTAGAGTTACTGATGGTTGTTAACCACCATGTGGGTGCTGGGAGTTAAACAGCAAATGTTCTTGACCACTGAGCCGTCTCTCCAGCCCCATGTCCTTGTATTTTGAAACAATCAATTTATTTTGATGTGTTCTCAGACTAATTTTGCTTTGATATTGGGGAAGGTGAATGATGGTCTGCTTACTTCCAGTGATAACAGAAGCATGTCCTGAGTACCTGCTGTGCAGATAAAATGCAAGAGCATCTTTAAGCAGATTGTTAGATGTCTACATAAAAATGTTTTGATTATCAAAACATTTTTGCTGTTTAATATTAACTCAGAGACAAAGCAAGGATTTAAATACTGAATTCATGGTGGTTTTTAATGTTTAATGGGAGGAGCCTGGGCATTAATATAAGTCTTCTGTTGAGTCTTCATGCATTACTGTGCTAACTGTTGATACTGGGTACCTCTTCCAGCTAACTGCTGCCTCTGCTCCACCAGGACCCACATCATGCTGGCTGGTGACTACTAGACATACTTAACTGTGTTAGACTTCTGTTGCTGTGACAAAAGACCCGATGAGAACAACTTAAGGGAGGAAAGATTTATATTGGCTCATGGTTTCTGAGATTTCATTCCATCATGGCAGGGAGGATGCTTCCAGAAAGAATTAGCTAAGGGTTTCTGGAGCGGGGGAGACTTGTCTTGAATGTGGGGTATACTGTGTCATGGGTTGGGTACCAGATCAAAGAAAGGGAAAAAACGGATTCTTATGATTTGACTATGAAATGGCCTCCATAACCTCCTGTGTTAAACCTAGGTTGGTGGTAGTACGTTGGGAGGTTCTGGGTCCTATCTGGAGGAAGTGGGCCACTGGAGGTGGGTGCATGGTGGTATCGTACAACTGACTCCTTTGTGTGTTTCTCTCTGCTGTGAGTTGAACAGTTTTCTTCCACCACATGCTCCTGCTGGATATTCTGTCTAAGCTCATGGGGATAAGTGACAATCAACTGATGCCTCTGAAATCATAATCAGATTAAATCTATCCTCTTTTAAGTCATTTGTGCCAGGTATTTCCTCATAGCAACGCAAAATTAACTAACGCAAGGACAAGGTGCAGTAGCACAGTCACTTTCTCTCTGTCTCTTGGTTGCTATGAGGTGGATAACTCTGACCCACCATACCTTTCTGCCATAATGATCTGCTTCCCTTCAGGTCCATAAAAAAGGAGTCAACTGATCACTTTCTGAATCCTTGGAACCATGAGCCAAAAGAAATTCTTCTTTCTTTAAGTGGCTTTTCCTAGTCATTTTGTCACAGGGACAGACAACTGACTAACAGAGAAAGTTGATACAGAGGAGTAGGGTGATTGTCATGTGGTTCATAAGCCTCTGGAACTGGTTTGTGGGAGGAATGTGGAAAAGTTTTGAGAAGTAGGCAAGAGAATCCCTAAATGGTGTAGGCAGTCTATTGAATGATTCTTGTGGGCTCCTAGGTTAGTAAGAATGTGGTCAGGAATGGCTATGATTGTACGGCTTCAGATAAGAAGGAGGACTTTATTGGGAGCAGAATGTATTACTTTCTGGCAAATAACTTGTCTATAATTTGTATCCTGAGACTTTGTATCAAGCTGAATTTAAAGGATGGAATAATTACTTTTGCAGAAGAAATTTCAAGATAGTCACTCATTTGAGCTGTAGCAAGGTTACTGCTAGCTGCTTTTGAGCAAATTTGTAGTGGAATTTGTGATCACACAGAAATATTTGAGAAACTTGTAGTTTGCCCAGAAAGAAAGCTTGTATAAATTTAAGGCCAAGGAAAATGTGTCCGATAAAAGAGATGGGGACTATTGAAAAGAAGCCAAGTACATCAGGACAGTGAAAAAGATTCCTTAAGGATAGCTCAGGAATTTGCTGGCCCATCCATCACAGACTCAAGGATATTAATAGTTTTAGCTCATTTGAAAGACATTATATTGTGAAGTGCTTTAAGGCATCCTGCTCACACAGACCACCTGAGGAAGTGATTCCTTGTGCTCAACTGTCTATACTTTTAGTGGCTGCTAACTAACACATCTGGCTAGGATAAAATATGTATCCCATAGCTTATTTGCTGTGAATTATGTATGTATTAAGTAATTTATTCTAGTTTATCCTTTCTTAAATGGAGATAATTGTACTTGTAGAAAGATTGAATTAAGTTTTGTATTTACTGTCTTCCTTGGCAAATAGCAGGTACTTAGAAAATGTTAGTCCTCTTCTGTATCCTCTGCTTCTTTTTTATTTATTTTTTAATGTTATCAGGAATCCACACCGTTTATTGTCTTAAGACTCACAGAACCTTGGGCTGGAGAGATGGCTCAGTGGTTAAGAACACTGACTGTTCTTGCAGAAGACCCAGGTTCAAATCCCAGCACCCACATGGTAGTTAACAACTGTCCCAGGGTATCTGACAGCCTCTTCTGTCCTCCACGGGCATTGCACGACATGGATGCACTTACATACACTCAGACAATACATGCATACA
>NW_008354544.1:943996-986806 GCF_000622305.1 Nannospalax galili | reverse complement strand
AGGCCCCGCACTTGTCTTATGCTATGCATGCATTCTGTGCACAAGACTCAGCTCTTCACTGTGGCCAGGGTTCTGTACTGCCCTTCTCTCCGAGCTGGGTCCTGGGATAAGCTCTGTCACCTTTTCCATGTCAGTCATCACCTTGCAGAATTGAGGGCCCAGACATACAGTATACAGATTTTTATGTTCCTGCGGCCTGAATGAGATGCCCTGCGGCATCTGTGGACATCTTGTCTTTCTAGCCCAGCCTCTGGCTTCATTATCATACAGCAGTGGGTACATGTGCTCCTACCCAGCTGCCAACCCAGCAGGCATGCATACTCCATGGAGCCTGTATGAACATATTCACTGTATACTGAACACATGGGAGGCACCAGGCACCTGTAGGCTCATCATCTTAAAGATATTTTCCTTTAGTTAAAAACAGCATTCAAGTTTTCAAGATGGATGGGGGGAGAAATGATGCTCCAGACTGAACTATCACTTCCAGTGTGTGGTCCAGTCCACATTCAGAAATGCCTTTGACCTCTCCTGCAGTCAGTACATGCTTGTGATATGGGCCTTAACAAAAGGCTCCTGAGGCCTGTCCTCACTGTACACGATGTCTTCTTCCTCCACCACCTCCCAGGACACAGTTGATGTCCCTCCTCCCCAGAAAGCACTGATGTTCTTTCCTGATTTGGTTCTGCTATGTTTAAAAATATGATTGGCTGGGCATGGTGGCACATGCCTGTAATCCCAGCACTTGGGAGGCAGAGGCAGGTGGATCTCTGTGAGTTCAAGGCCAGCCTGGTCTACATAGTACGTTCCAGGACAGCTGGGGCTACAGGGAGAGCCTGCTTCAAAAAGATAAAAAAAAAAAATTTTTTTTGGTGGGCATCATTGCAGAAGGGTCCTTTCTGTTCCACAGCTAACTTTTATGATGAAGAATATGGTTCTTTTTAATTTCATCTGCTAGATAGAATGGTAACTCCTTGGTAATACATATTGCAAACATTAGATCACTCTTTTTCTTTCTTTCTTTTTTTTTTAGGTTACTCTTTTTCTGTTCTTACCTAATAGTTCCTAGAACGAGGTGATCTCTAATAAAGCAGTCTCATATTTGATAAAGCTTAATTTTAGTGTTTGTTTTACAGCAAGTTTTAAAAAAATTATCATGATATCCAATGACATCAAAAGCACAGTTAATTGAAGATCAAAACTAGTATTATATTTATTCAAACCAAAACTATTTTAGTATTTAGTGTCAGATAGCACTAAATGTATATGTTCAAAGAAAAATACATGACAAATATTTAGATTTTGGTAACTTTTTCATGTTTAAGGGCTTCGATTTAAAATGATTCTACTAACTTTATTCAAAGTGTCGATTACCCTTTGCTATTTTTAGGCATATCTTTTTGCTTCTGTAACTTACTACATATCTCTTTCATAAGGCCATACCTTCATATCCACCAAGAGACTATCCTGTTCCTCAGAAATTCCTGCAGGGACTAGCCTATTGCATCTCCACCTGTATACACAGCACTTATGCATGGGGCTGCTTACAGTGTGTTATGATAATAGAGGTTTGTATTCATATTTTTCCAGTTATTCAACTTGGTGAATGTTTTTATTATTTCCCTCAACTAAAGAGATCTATAAATTTTCTGAGAAAAAAAAAAGCTGTATGGCCTGTAGTTTATTTTTCCTATACTGTCCAGCATGAAGGTACTCAGTAATTGTTGGCTGGAGTAATTTTGCATACACACTTGATAAGAAGCAATAATCATGGATAAAATTAGAGAATCACTGCTATGTCAGTTCATTTCCCATTGCTATAATACTTGAGACCAGGTACTTTGTAAAGAAAAGGTTTACTTAGTTTAGGTTTTTGGAGGCTAAAAGTCCAAATTGCACAATCTACCTCTGACACAGGGTGACATCCTGACCAGAGCATGTGTGATGTGGAAGGTCCAATCTTGTCTTTTCAAACATTTCTCTTGAGAACTAACTAGAGGCCTACTGCAGTCAGTGCCCCCTATGATCTAATTATTTTATACGCATCTCTACCTCTGAGCTTCCGTGCTTTGAGAACCAAGTTTCAAAACCATGAGCCTTTGGGGGTCAAATCATGGCAACGTCTCTGTGATAGACTGTTTATGCTCACCTGCTTTGTTGGATCTCCCTATCTGTCTTGCTTCATTGCATATAGATCCTTGGTTTTGTTTTCTGCGCTGTCCTGTTCCCATCTTGATTCTCCTATAAGGAAATGGATTGGCTCTGCAGAAGCATCGTCAGAAATAAACAGGAAATCTGTTCTTCATCCTAATCCAGATACACATAAGCAAACATGGATTTAGGAAGCTAACCTTTCGAGGAAAGCCAGTGAAGCATGCAGAGAAAGCGTCAGAAATATACCCCAAATTGACTTGGCATCTGTCTCCGGGGACAGGCTGGACTGTGAATGGAAAACTCTTGTAGATCAAAGGAGGGGCTGCAGGCCACCTGTGCTTCATATTCACCGTTCTTTCCAAAGTCCCCAATGGAAAGGTTGGCCTTAGAGGGACTTGATGATGTGCCCCAGTCTCCTCAACCTGTTGTCCCTATTTGCACTTGACTTTATGGATTCCTTCTGGGAAAGGTGTTTTTAAAGGAGTAAAAAGAGCTTTCCTTCCCACAGACACCCCAAGATTGCAGTTTAAGCATGTCTCTTCCAGTTCTCTGTGTTATTTTCATTCAGGAGGAAACATTTCTTCTCCCTTGGAATGGCTGGATTTTGTGATCTGGGACATGCTTAGATGCAGCAGCCTGAACTTTTAGAAATAATAATTATGTAGGAATATGCCGCCCTGGTCTGCAGGAAGACTGGGAAATATGGAGTTACTTCTGTAGCTTTTTAAAAGCCTAGCTTTCCCGAAGTGCTGGTTTTTAAACTATCGCAAGTCAAATTTATCATGGGGATAATGTAATAAAGACAAATATTCAACCAATAATGAAAAGCTAAGTAAACGGGTCTGTTTAGGCTCTATTATATGCAGGGGAGTACATTAAGGCAGATCTAAGAGACACTTTAATGGATTTAACATTAGCAATCAGACCTGGAGTTGGTATAAATCAAACACCAGCGCATTTCACCCTAATGCACACCCACTCATTCATTAGTACCATTCAATGCAGATTATAAATATTAGCCAAGAAGCTTTCGGTTCTTGAGATTCTTTCCACAGACACAGCAATAATTGAACAATAATGATGACAATTTTATTTTTATGAATCGCTATGGCTTACTTTTATTGATTTGCTATTGGGCCTGGAGAACACTTCCTCAGCCGGTATACAACAGGAAATGGTTATAGCATTATCAGATAGGCAGTAAAGAGATAAATAAAATAAGGGGGTAGGAGTGATGCTGGGGCTCAGCAAACTGCTGATAGAAGCAAGAATTACTCCCTCCACTCCCAACAATAGAGCATCTTAAGTGGACGTTCCTCCTCCCTCTGCCCAGTCAGGGAGAGGAAAATACTCTTAGGCTGTAAATGTGAATTAACTTTAGAGCTGAACATTTTGGGGTTCTTGGTATCAGCTAAAGGAGAACGAGTGAGATGGGAATAAATGAGCGTACTTAGGCAGCACAAACCCCATGGGGGTGCAGCAGTCCCTGCTGCCTCTGTTGAGGTATAGCTTCTTAGGAACACAGGCAACACAGCCTTCTGAAAAAATCTCACCCACGTCTATGAAAAGTCGTGGACGCCTCACTGCCCACTCCTACAGAGCACAGGGTATCCTGCGTTTCCCACGGGTTGTCTCCGCCCTTTGCTTCTCAGCGCCAACAAACTGAACTGTTACTAAGAAGGAAACAGATGAGGTGCATCCCTCTGTGTGAGCTTTTCCTCTCCTTTCCCCAGAGGTTCCTCACACTTTCACATCCCATCACCAGGAATAGGCTGGGCTGCTTCTGTTTCCTCCCTGACTCGAGACTTCGTCATTGCTTTTCATGAAAGGAACAAGACCCAATGTGTCTTCTAGGGCAGACGAACCCTCTGTAGAGTCCTTGCAGAGGCAGAGATGAGCTTGTTCCACCATAACTAGTAGTGACAAGAGATACTCTTTTTTTTCAGAACTGCTCTATTTGCAATGGGTCTCTTTTGTCCACAGTGGAGGTACGGGCAAGCGATGTCTAAGGGTTTGTCCAGCTTATATATTTTCTGGCTCTGCCACTTGTGTCCATGGAGGAATAGGATGCCAAGCTGCCCCACTCCCCACTAGGCAGAGGAGCCCAAGGCCTATAGTGAAGGCTGCCACATCCCTCAATCCTGTCACCATCCATTCCACCCCAGTCACATTTGTAAATGAATCAAGCTTTCTGAGTGCTGTAATGTAATTCATCCTCAGAAATATATATTGTTTTTTTTTTTTTTTTTTCCAGAAACTGGGTCTCATCTAGCACAGGCTGGCCTGGAACCCCCATACGGAACCGAAGATGACCCAGAAGTCCTGTTCCTCCTGCCTCCCAAGTTCCTGCCCACACTAAGTTCCTTTGATTTGCATAATTAGACCATAGTTACAACTAAAAAAATTTAATGTGTATGATGTGTATGAGTGTATTGCCTGTATGTATGTATGTGCATCCATGATATGCAATGCTAGTGGAGGTCAGAATAGGGCATTGATCCCCTGAAACTGGAGTTACAGGTGGTTGTTAGCTGCCATGTGGATGCTGGGAACCAAACTCTGGTTCTCTGCAGGAGCAGCCAGTGCTCTTAATTTTTGAGTCATCTCTTCAGCTCTCTTAGCTACAATTTAGTCCTTAATAAATCCATAGATTTAACACCCTGTTTTAAAGAGTTTCAAGTTTTAGGTCATATACTGAGTTATGACAACGCAGTATATGAAAGACCTCAGATGCAGCACTGAAAAAATTTCCCACAAGTTCAATAGCAGGTTTTGTGGTTGATGGAGAGAAGGAAGGCAAATGCTTGGCTCCATGTTTAAGTGGAGGATCTTGTGTCTCTGAAGGAAAAAAAAAATCACTCTGTACGCTAAAAAAATTGCAGCAACCACAGCTGTGTGGGGCCTAACCACAATGCTGTGGTGGTTTGCAAGGCTCTCAGATGCATGTGAGTTCAAGGTGCTCACTGATTTCTGAAAGCATGAAAGCCATAATCGGGAATATGAGCAGCGCCAGGAGGTTGACCAACAAAGTTGTTGGAAAGGTCTGAAATTCTTGAGATAAAACATGCTGCCCCTCTTCCTAGGCTTATATAATACGAAACAGAGTCAGGCACCATGAGTGAGCCAAGTCATTAAACATACTGAGTGCCTACTCGAAGTCAGGCACTTTGCCTGTAGGAACTGAACAAGTGCTAGAGAGGTGGCTACCCACGGGCTCCATAGGCTTTCTCACTCTAACAGGGGTGGGGGGGCAATGGCCAAGGAACTTTAGATGGTGGCTAATGGTGGCTGATATGACAGGGTGTGAAAGGGGCAAATACAATGTGTGGTTTGAGAGAAGGTGACGGCCCCACAATCCAAGTAACTACTATGGATTGCCTTCTAAGAAAGAGGAAGACTGACATTCATATTCACAGTTTACAGAGATCACAGTGGCTGCCGTATGGGAGACTGCTAACAGGTAATAATGGGAAACTGAAAGTCTTTAATTCTGGATGGCAAGTGGATCTTGATCACTTTGAAATTTAAGGAAGAAGCCTGATTGACTTAGAGCACAGATAGTGTTTTCATTTTTTTCTGGCTGTCAGTAATATCTTTGGCAGAGAAAGGAGGGTCTAGAAAGTGAATGACCAGAGAGAGAGAAATGCAATTTCACAGTTTAATTTTCTGCATAGTGCTTGCAGCCATCTAATAATGGGCTTCAGGAGCGTTAGGAACTCTGTGCATTTAAGCCTCTGCTTTTGGCTCTGTGAGGCTGGAAGGGCAACTGTGCAAACATGGCAGTCGCTAATTGCAAGGCCGTGTGCAGAACTTAATAATTAGCATGGTGCCTCATGCATGGTGGGTGTTTGGGACACATTTTCTGGGTGGATGAAGTCAGGATTATTAACCAAAGGCGAAGCTTCCTGAAAGGCATTGAAGAATAAGAACTCGGCCCAGAAGTTTTGTAAAGAGCCAGTGAACTCTCCAAATGCCACAAGTCCTGGGCTATCATTATAAATCCTTTTGACTTATGAAAATGCATGTGTTTGAGTGTCTTTGGGGGTGACACAGTAGACAGGAACCTGGAAGCATGCCTAGATTTGGGAAGCCTCCAGTAGTAATGGCTGTCTGAAGAGGCCCAGGGTTCTTTGCTGTCACTACAGACTACTCTTGCTGGACTTTTGTGGTGATATGACATTGATTTCCTTTTATGATCTGAATATGATTAAAATACATTGTATGAAATTCTTGAATCAATAAAATAAAAATTATTTATTTTTATTTCAGGTGTGTGAGTGTTTTGTCTGCATATATGTAAGTGCACCCATGTCATGCAATGGCCACAGGGGCCAGGAGAGGGCATCAGATCTCCTGGAACTGTAGTTACAGGTGGTTTTGAGCCCCTATGTGGGTGCTGGAAATTGAACCTGGGTCCTCTGCAACAGCAGCCAGTGCTTTTAACTGCTGAGCCATCTCTCTGGGCCCCCTTGACCTCTCAATCATGTTTCTCTGTCCTGTACCAGGAAGCTACTGAGGAGGAGTCAGGATTGTAGCATGTGAGATGGGAGATCCTGAATGCTGGGGCCGCTGAGTTGTGGGAGCTGTAGCATTTGGGGTATTCTAGCAGGAGAAAAGAGGTGTCAGTGAGAAGAAACCCAGGGACCTTTCTCTTCTGCAGGATAAACCTACTGGCAAAATCAATTTCTCCTCTGTGTGGCAGGTGCTTCTCTATGACAGAGAATATTGTAGTTTTGTAATTTAATTTTCCAAGTTCTGTGAATTTTCCAAGTTCTGCATTGCTTATATTACTGTTAGGTGGAGAACTGATTGTTGGTTTTATAAATTTGCAGAGGTTTCTAAAATTTGTCATTCAGTCTTCTGTCTTCAGCCAGTCTGTACAGACAGTGTGTCATGTGCCTCAGATGGCAAAGGACAAACAGGGGAGAAGGGGCATTGGGCCCCTCATTTTGCTCATACTCTGGGGGACACTATGAGAGCATCACTGTTCCTGAAGGCCAGGGTGGGAATTGAGATCTGCAAGTGGAAGTCTGGGCTGAGTGTGAAGGGTCACAGAGAACCTGGAAACAGGAAGATGAAGAAGGGAGTCAGAAACCTGCAGGGAACAGTGTGGAAGTTCTGATGGGCTGGACTGACACAGGCTGAACTGAAGACTTGGAAGCCCAGGGATCCCAGAGGCCTGATTCTGTCTGAGACAGCTCTGTGGGCACCAGCAGGGCTAAACCCCATGAGAAACTCATCGCTGTATGTAGTGGGGACTCCGGTAACTAGACTGTGAAAGTTCAGGGTTAGCCTGGCTTCTTTGGCAGCGCAGGTTCATCAGGTGCTTTGTTCCAAGTACCCATTCCACTGAGAAAATCTCACCATGGAATCCTCTCAGATGCCCATGAGTGCACCCCCTGGGGCTCCCATCCTCCCTCCCTGCCTCCCACCCTCCCTCCCTCCCTCCCATCTTCTCTGAGAAGAAAAGTTTATTTAGCACACTGCAAGTGTTAGCAGTGGACAATAATAAGAGAATCGCCTTCAGTTTGGACCTTTTTCTTTTAAAATTTTTTATTATTTTATGTGTGTGAGTGTATTGCTTGCATGTGTGTAAGTGCACGCGTGTTGTGCAATGTCCATGAAGAAGGCAGTCAGATCCCTTGGAACTGGAGTTATAGATGGTTGGTAGCTGCCATGTGGGTGCATGGACTTGAACCTGGGTCCTCTGCAAGAGCAGCCAGTGCCATTGCTCTAGCCCCTTGGATCTTTTTCTTTCTAAATTGATTTTTTTCCCATGCAAGAACTTTTATCATAAGATCTACTCTCTTAGTAGATTTTTAAGTGTACACCACAGTGTTGTTAGTCTTCCTTGCAGTCTACTGTACAGCAGATCTCTAGGAGTTATCTCACATAGCGAAGGCTTTCCCTTTGTTGAGTAACAACTTCCCATTCCTTTTCCCATCCTGGTCCTTGGCAACCACCATTCTACACTATGACCTTATGAATTTGACTAATTTAGAATTTTCTTATTTTTATCAAAAGTATGGTTGCCCCACAGGAGACATGTCAGGAATTAGGCTGTTGAACAGGAGTACGACTCACAGAACTAACCTTGTGGAGTCTGAGGGTCCTACTGGATGGGGAGATGGCTGTCTCCTTCCTGCCAGCAGTGCGTATTTATACTGCCTTGACACTGTGTTGCTGTCTTTTTATTATTTTTATTTTATTTTATGTGTATGAGTGTATTACCTATATGTGTGTAGGTGCAACGCCTATGGAAGTCAGAGGGTATCAGAGTCTCTGAACTGAAGTTATGGATGGCTGTTAGCTGCCATGTGGGTGTCCTCTGCAAAAGCAGCCATGTTTTTAATCTCTGAACCATATCTCTACCCCCTGTATCACTGTCTTTTAAAAATAACATTTATTTATTGTGTGTGTGCACGTGTGTGTGCATACGCCATGGCACACATGTAAAGGTAGGAGAAGAACTTACTGGAGTCAGTTCTCTCTTTCCACCTTGTGAGTCCAGGGGACTGAACTCAAGTTATCAGGCTTGGCAGCAAGTGCCTTTACCAACTGAACTATCTTGCTGGCCCTCACTTTTAAAAATGAAACCGTACATCAGAAGGTTCCTAGAGTAAATAGAAAACTGGTTTCAGGAACATAATAAGAGTTTATACATACTTTACATATGCAAACACACACACATTTCACATAGAAGGAGGGCAAGCAATAGGCCTCCATTATCAGTGGATTCAATGCTATTAATGACACTGGAGGGTCTTCTCTGCGCCGTCTGGCTTCCTCATGGTTGCAAGATGGCTGCAGCAGGTTCATATGTTCCAGCAAAGTTCCTTTCTGATGTATCTCTTTTTAGGAGATAGAAAACTGTTTTCCTAGGTTCTCTATTGAGTCAAATACTCTTTTATTATCACAATAACACAAAGTGACAAAATAGCACAAATTTTGTACCTTATTAAAAAAGCGCGTACTCTGTTGTTATAGATCTGAGTTGGTTGTGGTTTAGCTATTGTAGACTGAGAAGGGTCTGTTGACTCCAGGCTGTGAGTTGGGTTCTAATTGCTTCTTACGTATTCATTTTGAGTCGCATGTTGAAGGATAGCAGTTACCGAGAACATCACTTCTGATGGTGCATCCATAGAAAGCAAAAGCCAGGTTTTCCATGCAATACATTCAAGTCCTGTGGTTTCCCATGTGGCAACACTCCATTAGTGAAAGTGAGATCCATAGCCAAGCCCAACACAGAAGGAGTGGAGAGGAAAACTCCACTCATAATGGGAAAAGAAGTCAGCAAATATTTACCCATCAGTCTCTAAACCCCTTTTCTCTCAAGTAACCTAAGCCAAAATTAAGCCAGACAGACACACAATTTTAAACTACATCACCAAAAATGGATACAAGAGATCACCATCACCAATTACTAGGAGGGTTAGAAGTCAGCCAACTTGGTTTATAGTGAATTTAGTGATCATGAACCAGGCATAAGCAGTCCATCAATAAAATCCATTACTCTTTGAAGAACTTCAAAAAGCAGAGGTACATCACAGAAGGTCTGTGTCAGCTGTTTATTACCTGTGCCATGAACAGGCTGAAAGAGTTCAGACATGGTCTCAGGATCTTGTCCCTTCCTCCTCTGGTCCCAGGCCCAGGTCCCTGGCTTTACCTCTGTATATTCTATGGCTGTTCCTTCCCTTGGCCTTCATTCCCCTCTCACTTCCCACCTTCATTTTGGGTCCATTGTGTGCCCTTGATCATGTAACCAAAGCAATGGTCCTGGGAGGGAAAGAAAAGCTGTCAGAGACAGACTCTGCAACACTGTACTCAATGCTAGTTAATGTTTTTCAGAGCTGCTGACCTGCTAAGGATGATGACGTTGTCTTATGTATATATTTTAAGTCTGAATTCCCTGTAATACTTCTAGTTCCCTAGTGAGGTGGCGGTTATTGTTACTATTATTATTTCCTTTAGCATATAATGACATTGAGGCTCAAGGAGGTCAAATAAAGTGATTAAGATCATAAAATGAGTAAGGAGAAGAATTGGGCTTAGAACCCATGTGCACCTGACTCTAAATTTATTCTCTTAACCACTGGACAATTTTGTCTGTAAGGGATTTATAATTTGAAAGTGTATTAGAATTGCTTGAGGGTAGGATAAATAATTTCTTTTTTGAGTACTGAAAATCATGGAGTTTAGTGACGCTACTTTTTTTCACAGTGTGGATCTAGCAGAAGCCTTTCAGTGGAAACAACAATATAGAAGCATTATTTTTATGGAGTTGTTAATTGTTTTATGGAGCAAGCTCATAAAAGTCACAGACCACAAAACATAATTACAAAAAGCACTTGACATCAATTACAGTAAGTATTGATTTCATTAATTCACATCTTGTCCAGAGCTGTAAATCATGGGAAGTGGGAACATGTGTGCACTTTGCTTCTGAGTGGCTAATTATATCTTTGTACGACCGACTCATCATGGGGACAGTGCTGTGGATGGACTTCCAGTGCATGACAGTCTGGTGGCACTCAGAGAAACAAGGTGTCTTTCAGGTGTCCACTGACTGAGGGAGACTCATTAGAAAGTACTAGCGATCAGAACGATGTTCCTGATAGTACCAAGATGCCACTTTTCTTAAATATTTCAATGTTTTTTGAGTTTTGACTGCTAGTAAGATAAATATTGCTAATATAACCCCCCCCCCCCAACAAAGGCTCTTTGAGGCCTCCAATAAAGGTTAAAAGTATGAATAGGTCTTGAGGCCCTGGAATTTGAAAACTGTTGCTATAACCTGCCATGTGCTTCCCCTTTTGTTTTGGAAGTCAGGAACACCATGCCCAATTTACAGCCCACTTTCAGCATTTAACTGCGATCATAAGCTACATTAATATTTTCTATGCATCACTTTAACCCGTATTTTCTAATACTTTTTGTCATCTGCTTATTTTTCATACTGTTCTTTTTATTTTAAAATGCTCAGTCATAAGCTTTGTATATGTTGAAATGGACTGTTGAAAATTAAACACTGGTAGAAAGAGTGGGCTGGCCTTTGAAAGCATGTATAGGATGCAATTTTGAAGATTTTCATATAAACGTGCTCTCAAATTCAAATGCTGCATCGCAGACGGCCGGCAGGATCTGCCTCTCATTGTTGGGGCCATTGCCACGGTATCTGAATGGATGCCACTTTTGTCCTGGAGTCTCTTCAATCTCTAGTCTCTAAATTATGCATATCCTTTTAAGGTTTGGCCTCCCCCCTCTCCCACTCCTTTTCTCCCCCCGCCAGCCTGGTAGAGCTTTCCCCTTTTCTTTTCTTCTACATTTACATTCTCTATGACCTAGTCTTAAAACATAGTTTCTGATGCACTTCTTGAGTTCAGAATAAAAGGCTGGTACTTCCAGCATTACTTCATTTCATTATCAGCTCTCATAACCCTCTGATTTAAGGTTATTGTATAATACTTGTGCTCTCTGCTAATGCACATTGCATTGGCCCTGTAATCAGTGCACATTTCAAGGGCTTCAGTCAACAATAGTACCTGAAGCTTTGAATTTGAAAAAAGTATAATTATTTTTGCAAATTGGTATCTAAATAGAGAAAGGGGGGGATTGGTCTAAAGCATTTGGTAAAGCATACCCCTCACCCTCAGCACTGCATATGATGTGCACATATTCTATAATTGGGCATTTAGTTCATTAGTTATTATCATAGCTTGGATGAGTGAACTTGAGATCTCTCTCTCTCTCTCTCTCTCTCTCTCTCTCTCTCTCTCTTAGCTGGACTCAATATTTTAGGTTGAGGGCAGAATGTTTGACCATTGCAGTATTACCTGTGGTGGAGAGTCCCTTCTGCCTAAGTTTCCTCCGAACTTTTCGCAGTGGAGTTGAATTCAGTGAAGGGGGGGGAGAGAGAAAGAGAGAGAGAGAGAGAGAGAGAGAGAGAGAGAGAGAGAGAGAACACTATGTGCCACCATGCTGAGCTTGCTTTTGTAATTTTATTACTTTTAAGATCTAATTCCTTTGAATATTGAAAAGGATGATAATTTTCAACTATGACAGTGTGAGACAGAGACAGAGAGAGAGGATATGAGAATGAATGAGTCTCTGCATATCCACTCAAGTTTGATGAGTCTCTGATTTTCCAAATGACTTTCCGCTATGTCACATTTCCTGGGATTCTATTTCATCCTAGGTAGAGAGGCTATGACAGACCACAGAAATGATTCCACCTACGTCCACAGCGAGGTTAATTGTGATTACTTACAAGGGCATAGGTGACACAGGCAGCTACACTAGCCAAGAAGAGTCTCCCTCTTTTCCCCTAGCAATGGTTAACAGTTTATCTCTCTGTGAGGAGGAGGGGAGCCTCATGAACCTGCTTCTCCTCCCATGAGGGAGTGTTAATGGTCTGTTCTTGAGCAGTTCTCCTGTGGATAATCACAGCTGCTCTGATTTCAAAATGGCAGCAGCCATAGCAAACCTAAAGGACAGAATTCCACAGCACTTTCATTTATCTAAGCATACCGTGATAGCATATAAATGATGTGGCTACTTTTTGTTTTTTTACCACAAAATGTAATGGCCCATCAGAATGAATCCACTGGAGGAGAGGTCTCTCACAAGGCTGCAGTTGCATACAGGTCAGGGTGATGGATAGCAAAGACAGTCTTTCACAGGTAACACAACAGCTGCAGCATTCTAACTAGAGTTATTGAGCATTTCTTAGAAAACAGTCCCACAGCTTAATAAGAAACCCATGGAAAACAAGCTATCTACTGGAGTGTATTTATGGTCTGCCGCGAGAATTCCAGATGTTTTGGCCTAGTCTTCAGTCCCTTTGTGTTCTGCTCCTGCATCTCCATCTCCAGTCAGTCTGCTAGCAAATTATCTCATGCTACCCCCTCATGCACTGTCTTCTAAATAATTTCTGCCGGATTCTTCTTTCTCACTACTAGTATAGTCACTACTGGTATAGGTAAGCGCTCAGGTTTGAGTCAGGTGTCTCTGGGTTTGAATCCACTCACTAGACACTTATTAGCCATTTATAGGTTTGTTGCATGCTTGACCTCTAAGAGCCAAGTTCATCATTAATAATAGGGGAAAATAATAGGACCAATATTGTAGGGATTTTATCAGGATCAAATGACTTGCTGCAGTAGGCACTTTAGTATCCAATACAGCCTTGCCTGGGGGCCTGCCCATCTCACCATTGGAGGTATGTATCCAGGGCAGAGCTGATGTCTCACTCAGCTAAGAATTTCTCAGAGTACCTAGCACAATGCCTTGTCCATTGAGACCAATGGTGGAGTGAGCTGGATCACAGTCCTTCTCATGCTGTTAGCACTGTCCTTCCTACATGGGCATATAAAAGAAAGACCATAAAGACAGAAGATGCTGTTCTTGCCATAGGAAACCTGCTCTTTCTTTGGGGACATAAAGCTCTGACCTGTCTTACAGTATTCAGGGAGAAGTTAATGGTATGGAAACCAGCAGATGGAGAGTTGCTTTGTGGAGGAGGCTTTTGGAGAGATTGGATGGACTTGGGTGGCACAGAAGAGTTGGAAGGGTGTTTCTATAAGATGGAGAATATCACTGAGTGTCTCTAAATGAGGATGTGTTTTATTTTATTGATTGAGGTAAAATGTATGTGAAGTAAATGTGTGTAAAGTGAAATGCCCAGGTCTCTAGAGTGTGGCTAATAGGTTTTGGTAAATGTGCATACTTGTGTCCTACAGAAGAAGAGTTACTTCCCATGAAGTTCCCTTACCCACGATCTTCAGTAGTCAGTCTTTGGATTTGTTTTTATAGATCAGTTTTTCTTCTGGAAATTAATATGAATGGGATTTTACAGTATTATTTCCTAAAACAGGAATGGGATAATACTAATTCTTTGGACTCTGCTTTGTTTTGCTCTGTAATGTTTCTCATGTTGTCTGTGTCAATAGCTCACTCTTCCCACTGTTGAACAACGTTCTGTGTTCTGTTTAGGAGAATGCCATGCATTAGCTCTTCAACAGTGTTCAGATTTCTTCTAGTTTGAAGCTCTTACCACCTACAATTAATAAACAGTATGTAATAAGCATTTCAGGAACATATATTCTCAAAAATTTTAGGTAAATATCTAGATATGAAATTGCTGGGTTATAGATGGAGTGTGCATTCAACTTGATGTGAAGCTGTCAAAGCTTGGTTGCCTGATTTAACATGCTAAGCAGCAAGTCTGAGAATCCTATTTGCTGGTATTTTGACTGCCATTCAGTGGCATCACCATTTTTAATTAGCTCTTTTAGTATGCAAGAAAGGGTACTCATTTTAGTTTTAATTTATGTTTCTTGATAACATAATAACAGGTGCTTATTTATTTGCTTATTGGGTATTATATTTCTCTTTTTGTAAATTTTTTATTAAATACACATTTTTAATGTGTGTGTGTGTGTGTGTGTGTGTGTGTGTGTGTGTCTATGTGCATGTGAGTGCAGGTGCCTGTGGAGGTCAGAGGTGTCAGATCCTCTGGAACTGAAGTTACAGGTTGTTGTGAACTGCCCAGTGTGGGTGCTGGGAACTGCTCAGGCCCTCCACACAAGCAGCACATGTCATCCACTGTTGAGCCATCTCTCCAGTCCTATTCTCTCTCTCTCTCTCTCTCTTTTGAGTTAGGCTAGGCTCAAACTAGTAGCCTTCCTGCCTTAGCTTTCCAAGTGCAAGATTTATTGTCATATACCACAACACTGGGCTTGCTTTGTAGATTTGTTATTTAAAAGCATTCTTTTAAGTGTTGGGAATGTTTCTAGTTTCCCATTCATCTGTTTCTCTTTTAATTCTTTTGGTTATTTAATATGGTATAATATAAAATATAACATAAAATCATCAATTTAAAAGGGTAAAATTTTCCTGGGTGTGGTAATCGCAGCTATCTGGAAAATGAGGCGGAGGGTCACAAGTTTAAAGTCTGCATGCACTGCAGAGTGAGTAACTTAGTGTGACCCTATCTCAAGACAGACAAATGTAACTGAAGATCCATGATAGAGTGTGTGCTCAGCATGTCAAGATGATGAGTTTGATCCTAGCATCTAGAAAAAAGAGAAGAAAGTATCTAATTTAATGATGTTTAGAATACTCAATATTGGCTGACATCATCTCTATCTAGTTCCATAACATTTCACAAACACTCCAGAAGATTCCTTCCAGGGAGCAGTCACCGTGTGCTCTAACCCCAGCTGCTGGCAGCCACTGTTGTGCTCTGTCTCCACTATCTTACCTGTTCTCGGTATTTAACAAGAACAGAACCACACAGAGTGACCTTCTACATTTGGCTTCTTTCACTTAGCGTAATGTCCTGGAGGTTTGTCAGTGTTGTGCCATGACCTCGTGTTTCATTCCTCTTCATGACTCCTACCGGCTTTATTTCTCTTATTTTAGGTTCTGTTCTCAGGTACAGGCACATTTGGGATTGCTACTTCTTCCTGGTGAAGAGATCCTTTCATTGCTGTAAATTATAACATTCTTCTTTCTTTTGTAATTTCCCTTGTTGAGTATTCTTTTTACAATGTATCTTTTATAGACAGAGTACAGAGATTTTTATGGTCACTTAGCCTATGTGGGATGGACCTTACACATGCCATTAAGTTTAGATGTTGAATTGACAATGTCACACATGCACTGGGAAAGTATGTAGGGCTCATTACTCACATAATGAGATTTTCAAAGGAGATTTGGGGCCCAAGCAGGTGGAAAATGACTTGAGAATAAGCAAAAAGTAAAGAACAGATATAGATGCAGACACAGACTTGCACTGAGAAAATAACTTGCTTCTTCGATCTGGAGTAAATGCTCCTATGCAGGAATTGGGTCTGAGCCATTTGGGCCTTTTGTGCGTGTGAGTATAGAGGCCTGAGGTCAACTTTAGGTGATTCTCCTCAGTATCCTCTGCCCACCTTGTTTTTGGAGACAAGGTCTCTCACTGGTGTAGATCTTACAGATTAAGGTAGGCTGGTTGGCTAGAAACTCCAGGGATCTGCCCTACTCTGCCTCCCACCATTGGGATTACAAGTGTGGACTGCCATGCCTGGCTGTTTGCTGTTTTATTTTTGAGACAGGGTCTCCCTGTAGCCCCAGCTGACCTGCAACTCTTTACATAGACCATGCTGGCCTCAATCTCACAGGGATCCACCTGCCTCTGCCTCCTCAGTGCTGTGATTAAAGGTGTGTGCCACCATGCCCAGTCTTATGCCTGCCTTTTAAAAAATGGGTTCTGGGGATCAAACTTGGGTCCTTATGCTTGGGTGACAATTTAGTGACTGAACTATCTCTACAGATCCAAGAAGAAGCCTGAGGCTTTCTTATCAGTTTGCATAAATGTGGGCTAGAAGTGAGTTTGAAGAGTCTTGTGGCTTGAGAGCTATCATCAGTCAAAAACATTGTGTTATACTCTTTGCATTTTTTAGATAAAAAATAGTGTCAGTATAGGAATAACTTTTTTAGAGTTACCTTCTGTTACCTAACTTTGTAACCAAAGTTAATCTTATGTTTTGAGATTATTTAACATTATCTATTTAATCTGTCATCCTACAGTATAATCAGTTTATTTAAATCTTTAGGAAAACAATGTAAAATAATCTTACTAGGCCTGTAATAAACTTTTATAAATTAAGCTAAACATAGCTTTAATCTTAGATTATGTTCCCTATTTCTTCCTCATGACCTTCCGTTGCCTTTGACCTTGAATAATGTATTTTTTGAAAACATCATTGCCAAAAGCAGCAATGTTGAAAGCAGTGAATTATCCTCAATATGTTGCAGAACACGTGAACTTAGATTGATAACATCTGCTTGTGATTTTGTATGTTGTTCTGTGTAGGTGGGGGTCAGACAAGGAAAACTCCTCCCGGATAAGACAAGGCTCCTCAGTTCTTCCCCACGTCATGCTGGATGTACTGTGGAAATACAGTATGCCTTTTGTTGGAGGGACAGTTCTGAGAGAAATCAGGAGCAAGTTCTGAGAACAGATCAGCCTCATTCTTGGTTTAAATAAGTCCAAGAGTTAGATCTATTTTGTCCAGGCACTTTAAAACAGTAGCATCCACCTCACGTCAGATTCCATTTTTTCCCCCTTTTCTTTCTTTCTTTTTTTAAAAAATATTTTATTAGTGCATTGCCTGCATGTATGTGAATACACCCATGTCATGCAATGCTGCAGAGGTCAGAAGAGAGCTTCGGATTCCCCTGGAAGTGGAATTAAGGACAGGTCGTAGCCAGCATGCTGGTGCTAGGAATCGAACCTGGGTCCTCTGCAAGAGCAGTTCTTAACTGCTGAGCCATCTCTCCAGCACCCCCCCTTTTGTTTTTGTTTTTTTGTCTTTTTGAGAGAGTCTCCCTGTAGCCCCAGCTGTCCTGGAACTCACAATGTAGACCAGGCTGGCCTTGAACTCAGAGATCCGCCTGCCTCTGCCTCCCAAGTGCTGGGATTAAAGGCGTGCACCACCATGCCTGGCTTTTATTCTCTTTTTCTGAGTCAGGGTCTCCTTGTAGCTGACCTAGAACTCACTATGTGGACCAGGCTGGCCTCAGCCTTACAGAGATCCACCTGCCTCTGCCTCCCGAGTGCTGGGATTAAAGGCATGCACCACCACACTTGGCCTACGTGTTAGATTCTTTATTACATGAATCTTAGTTTTCTAAAAATCCCACTATGACACGCTGTTTGCCTATTTAACCATTTTATTCTCTCACTTTGCTTCTGTTTCCTTTGGACTCATGGTGAGGTTTCACTTCTACCTGCATTGCCCACTCTTCTTTCAAGTTGTTCACTTTCTCTTTAAAGCCTTTGAATATTAATCTTAGTTATTTTAGATCCCTGTTCAGACAGTTCTAAAACCTATGCCATCTCTGAAGCTAGTTCTGATGTTGCCTTGACTTCTTAAGACTGGTTCTATCTTTTAGTGTGTTTTGTAATTTTCTGCTGAAAACTGGACCTCTCATGTACTGAGTAATGAGAGCTGAGGAAGATACGTTTTCAATACTTTTTTTTTTTTCTAGTTAGAAGTTAAGGCTTTTACTGTTTGCTGCAGCTGTGATGTCAGAAGCTAAAATTTCTTCTAGTGGACTTGTTTGTGCCTTTCCTGTTGTTTTTTGATATCCACATAGACTTTTTAATGAAAGATTTATCCTTTTATTCTGTGCCTATGTGCATGTCTATGTGTGGGTATGCATGTGAATGTAGGTGTTTGTGGAGCACAGGAGAGGGCACGACATCCCCTGGAGTTGCAGGCAGCTGAGGGCTATCTGTCATGGATACTAAGAATCAAACTCAGGTCTTCTGTAAGAACAGTTTGCGCTTCTTAATAGGATATGAAGCTTGCAGAACTGAAAAAGTCAATCTGGTCTGAACTGGTTTTGGGAGTGTGTGCAGTAAGGAAAAATTGTGTCCTTGAATGAACTTCTAGGGAAAAATCTCTTAGTTACCAACTTATGCCCATGTGCAACTGGATGTGTATATGATTAAAATTAGATGCATTATGGGTAGGGACATCATGCTGTAGAATAATGATTATATGATGTAAATCTATAAATCAAAACAGAGAATCGCCCTCACTATGCCCCTTAGTGATCAAACTCCTCCTTCTCTCAGAAACCATGAAAACACTAATCAGAACTTTTGAGTATCTGCACTCTTGTGGACTACTCTCTCTCTTCTAGTGAATTCTGACCTGTTCTATTGTTTCGTTTTAAATAAAATTTCCATGTTACTTTTACAAATCTGTGTGAGTCTTAATTTCTTGAATGAGAAGTCAAGAACCTGGAAATACCCAATGTAGACCCTCCTCCACCAGTAACAGTAGATGTGGAATGGGGAAAGCGTCCTTTGACCCTGTAATTAAATCTTAGTCTTTTAGGGAGCCTGACTTAGATATTCTTTTTCTTACCCATTGAAGACTGGAGGGAGCTGGAGATAATTATTTCCCTTTCCCCAGACTGGTTAAGATTTGATAACGTCCCAGCTAGTTAGACTCTGACAAAGTAGCTTCACTCTAGGGCAGGCCTTGTTATAGAAAACTAGAGCACTGGGGGTCATTTCAGAATGATAGTTTTTTTCCTGCCTTAGCTGAGGCACAGGGGATTTCCTTCAGAATCACACAGTGAGAGCCTGATAGGTCCCTTGGGAGAAAACTCAACATGAGTGTATGAGTCAGGATTCTCTAAAGGAACAGAATTGATAGAGTGAATATATATGTATTAAATGGGGATTTATTAGATTGGCTTCTGTGGTAGTCCAACCATGGCTGCCCCACACTTGAGAGGCTGAGAATCCAGTAGTTGCTCAGTCTACAAGGCTGGCTGTCTCAGCAGTACCAGTCAGGCACTGAAGGCCTAGAGGATTCTTGGAGAGCTGCTGGTCTTCAATCTATGTTGGAAGCCAGAAGAAGCCGGTTCTGATATCAGTGAAGGAATCAGCAGCAACAAGATATATGAGCGTGTCAGCAAGAGTGAAGACAAGCAGGTGAGCTGGAGAACAAACAGCAAGGAGAAATCAAGCTGGTGCTGACTTCTAAACCTCATCTCTACTGTCTGGCTTTCATAGTGTTTGAAGGTGCTATGCATGCAACTTGGAAGAGAAAATTAATCACTAACCTTACCCAACTGTGAATCTTGCATGCAAGATACAGCCTCAGGTACAATAGTACATGAATATTATGGGAGTGACCAACCACTTCTAACTGGATTTAAGTTCTGCCTTAAAGGATAGAGCCCATACCTGACACTGATATCAGGCCTAGGACCCTGTGGCTAGACAGACACAGGCCATAGGAGAGAGCCTAATACTATTATTCTACTGAATAGATAAAGTATTAAAGGGACTCAATGACTTATTATTATACCATAGATTAATGTTTCTCTCAGTTCTCACCAGAGAATCTGCCTCATAGAGCAGATGGTGATTAACACAGAAATCCACAATGGCAAATGTGTAGAAAATAAGAAACTGCAGAGTGCTTATCCCGGGATCAGACAGCTACATCAAACTTTAGCTTTTCCAAGGCTCAAGGATCATTTTGGAAGAGAGGACAGAAAGATTGTAAGAGCCAGAGGTGGTGGATGACCACAAGGAAATGAAGTTTTCCAGACAGTTGATCAGTGACTCATATGAACTCACAGCAATGGTGAGAGTGTGTACAAGTCCCATGAAAGCTCAAACCAGACAAAGTTCCAACATTGACATGGGGCAGTGGGTGAGAAACCCCAGCTCAACCTATGGAAATTTTGGCAACTGATGGCTACTGGGAGGGGATGAGATGAACTCTTATAAGGATGGGACTCTTAGTAGATTAATCAGGCTCCAGTGGATAAACTCATATTGAAGGACATTTGGAGACACAAATTAGACTCTATAGGCCTTATATATATGTACCTATCTATATATATGTATATATATGTATATATATATTAGAGTATATTAAATTGGGAGGGGCAATAAGGAGCAATGTGGATGGAGAGAGGATCTAAATGCCATTAAATTATATTGTCTATGAAATTGCAAAGATTCAATTAAAAATAATACAGAAAACAATAAAGGACAATATTCAAAGTCAAAAAAAGGATCCCTTCTGCTGTGTCCTTTTATCTGGGTTGCCCACATTTAGGTTTGGGTCTTCCTGCTTCAGATTATCTGATAAAGAAAACCCCTCATAGGAGTGCCCGGATGCTTACATTTTAGTTGATTCCAGATTAATTCAAATTGACAGCTGAGATTAGCCATTACCCAAGAGTTTTAGTTCTCAAATGTGTCAGCCTTGAGCCTTCAGTGACTTGACTGCTATAGTTTAGGGTGTCCCGAGAGTTAATGGCCTTGGGTGCAGGTGTGGCTCTGTGCTTCTTCATACCCACTCTGCCTTTGGTTATTCTGACAATAGGTTTCTCTGTGACCTTAGTTCTGGGATCTAAGGATCTAAAGAAAATTTTTGACTTTTAAAATTTATTTTCTTGCTCTAAGAATAGACATGACGATGTCAGAAGGTTCCAGATTCTTGTGTCCAAGAACAGGGAGTTGGACAGAGACATGTGGATAGTTGCAGAAACAGTAGTAAGAACAGTTTATTAAAAAAAAGAAACACTTCCAAGCAGAGAAGCAAAGCAGACCAGAGGCAAAGTTCAGCAGCTCAGTGCCCCACTGTGCAGAGGGTGGGACCTGATGTCATGTAGCCTGGACTTTTTGTGTCACTTGTGTTGTGACCCAGACACACAGATTCAGGTCACCATAATCCCATATTCCAATGAAGTAACAGTTTCATGAAGTTTTTATAGTAACAGAACAAGGAAAGGCATAAATCAAGACACTTTTCAGATACGTCAGTGGAGACATTGCAGAGGTGGAGAGGTGGGTTACAGCACGGCAGAGAAGCCTGTTTCTCAGATGCTATCTGATACCACTTTGGTTGGTGGAAGTTAGTGGTTTGGTAATTTAACACATTCTGAACAAAAACTAGTGTTCTGTTTGTACATTCCAAATGGTTTACCTCGTAGTCACAAAGAATGTAGATCATATATAAAGGAGAGCAACAAATGGCTATTAATGGGACTTTAGGCCCAAGATAATTCTGCTCTGGACTTAGAATATTTCAAAGTCTCCGTGAGCCATTGAAGTTCTAATCTGTTAATCAGCCTTGCAGAAGGTTTTGTTGGAAGCTGTGGCTTCTTTGTAGGAATCCATATCCTCCATTTCAGGTGAACCAGATAATTCCCCAAATTAAAGTAATTTGATTTCTGGAAATACAGCAACTTGTTTCTCTATGTTCTTGCTCTTCCCAGAGGGTAGCCCGCAGTGACGGCTGGCTACAAGAGATGATTATGATCACCTGACATTCTTTAGCTCACCACTCTCTGGTTACTACTAGCAATGGCCAACCACTGACCAAAAAGGGAAAGTTTTCAATCCCCTTTCTCTCTTTTGTACTGTAAGTACCCTAGCCTGTACTATAAGTGGACAGTGAGTACTCTGGGTTCTTGAACTGGAGATCTTCCCTCCAATAAAACCTGTGCTGAATGTATGAACTCCCATGGTGGGGGCTATGGGAGGATGGCAAAGGGGAAGGGGAAAGGTTGTATAAAGATGATTTGTGTATAAAATACACAAAAATTCAATAAAAACTTATTAAAAAGCCTGTGCTGTCATAAGAGATGCTCATTCCCGTCTCTTTCCTCGTCATGAACCTTACACTTTGAAGTCCATTGACTCTTCTGTGGTATCCATTCTATTGTTATTTTTAGTAAATTAAAAAGTTTAAACTATTTCCTATTTATAGTTACAGCTATTTATCCTGTTCTTTTTTTAATATTTCCCATTTCTTTAGATATTCCTTATCTGTATAGTCATTCTGCAAAGTTTTTCCTTTAAGTCCTTGATGATACTTAAAAAGCTGCTTCGAAGTCTTGTTTTCAGGTCACCTTGGAATCATTTTCTAGTGTACTTAATGTTTCAATTTTTAGCTTGTATATTTACTATGTATTTACTATATACTACATATTATAGATGAGCTATTGAAAAATATTTTTCTGCTGAAAAATATTAGATTTGTTTTGCTAGCAGTTCAATTATTGGCTGATCTGCTTGAAGTCATGGAGACTTGTTTTTTTTAAAGGTGGGCCTATTGATTTTACCCTTAGCATTACTAGGGTAAATTCCTTAATTCAGAGATACACTTTAATTCTGAAATGTTCCCTCTGGAGTTTCAGTGAAAATCTAAGGATATTTGTTAAAGTCCTCTACCTCACAGACACTGAGACTCCACATTCTTCAGTCTTTGCAGTGAGAGCACCCAGTGTTCTGCTGTTTTTTGTTTGCTTGGTTTCCTGCTGGGATCCTTGATGTCTTCTTTTCCAAATGCAATATAAAAGCCAACTAAAGCTGTGTGGGGAGTTTACATATAGACATTTTGTCTTTTTCCTGTGCCTCCTCCTTGCTTGGATTT
The DNA here is from genome assembly GCF_000622305.1 of Nannospalax galili. Classification (NCBI taxonomy): domain Eukaryota; kingdom Metazoa; phylum Chordata; class Mammalia; order Rodentia; family Spalacidae; genus Nannospalax; species Nannospalax galili. The sequence goes on along the minus strand of NW_008354544.1, from coordinate 963,686 downwards.
TCTTTCTCTATTATTCAGTGCTAAAAATTCAACCCAGGGGCTTGCTCAAACCAAGCAGATGCTCTATCATTGACCCACACTCCCAGTGTCCTTTTGAAATCTTGAGCCACCTTAGGACCCCTTAATCTCTGTTTTCACAGACTGTAACTATTAAGACTGCAGTTCTAAGCAAAGGCAGGAGGATTGTGAGTCAGCTTGGGCTATGAGACCCTTTCTAAACAACAACAACAACAGCAACAACTTCAAAGACTGTAGTTCTGCTTGTGGTGTTAGGGGCCTGGGCTGGGTGTTTCCAGGTTTTTGAACTATTAGTCAAGAACAAAGTAATAGTTCACAGAGTCTGCTAAGTAAGTATCAAAGAAACTTTATTTAAAGTAAAGTGATAGAATAGATCAAATAATATTGCAAGAAAGTAGCAAGTAAAAATACTTTAAGTGAAATACGTAAGTGAAAATACTCAAAGCCTCCAGCTTATTGGCTGGGGCTTATTTTTATGAGATTTAAAGGTAAGGGGAGCTGTTATGAATGGACAAAGGGGGCATAGTTTGGGTAGTTTTCCCCGAGTGATTAATAGTTCCCTACTGTGTATGTCCCTTCCTAGAACCATCTACTTTTAATCCTATGCCTTTTAATCCTATGCTAATTATGCATAGGCATAAACTGGTGACTAGGTGATTATCCTTAAAAGTCCACCTTGAGGACATATTTGCCTTACTGTGAATGCTCCCCAAACGAGTTCAGGCTGAACTGGCCTTTCTGGTCTCCCACTTGGACATAAGGAATAGAATATGTTTAAGTTTGATCATTGTCAAGGGGAGGAGAAATCTATTACATTGTTCAGGATGGGGTTCCAATATAGGTGGGAGTCTGAGGTTGCTAGGCGTACTGTTTGGAAAGGGGTGAGTGTATACATAGTTCCTGTAGGTAAAGGAGCTAGGTTGCCAAGTTCATTATTAAAAGAGGGGGGTGTGCATAGCCCAAACCAAGCTAAGTCCCAGGTTCTCAGCTATTCTCTATTCTTGCCTGCCCGAGAGCTGCTTGAATCCCAGCTTTATTGCATCTCTTAGACTGGGAGCTGTTCTTAAAATAAAAGCTATAAAGTGATCTTAAATACAATTCTCTTTCTTCAAGGATCCACTCCCCTCCAATTTAGTTATTCTCTCATGTCTTCAGATGCTTTTATTTAAAACATTCAGTTTGGTGGTTCTATTTCTTAGCTGTGGGATCTTTAGATTCATTTAACTATTCCTCCTTTGTGTGTTTGTTTCCTAGTAAGTAGTGCTGACTAGCCATGAAGTTTTGTGTGAAGAAAAAATTGGTTTGGCTGTTTGGGTTGGAGTGTGTAAGCCCTTAAAGGCCAAGCAATGGCCATTTTACACAAGGAAGCACGCAATAGGGAAAGGGTCATGTCTGACTTATGGATAGCTTTTGTTTTTAAATATTAGAATGATGCTGACATTTATTATAATTCATAGAGAGATTTGACATGTCTTTAAATGAATTGGCATGGTATTTCCATCATTTACATGAAGCAAATGTCAGAACAGAAGTAAGACCCTCAATTCATCCTTGGAATTAGAAGTCCTCCCCCTCCTCTGTCTGCTCTGTTTTCTGGCTCTCCCTTCCCCTTTTCCTCTTTTGTTTTTAACCTTCTCTCCCCCTACCCTCTCTTTTAACTTTTCTTCAACTTTACAACTAATGTGTGAGAAGGGTACCAAATATATTAGAACATATCTTAAGAATTTAAATTTGGTTTTTAGAGTTTATTTCACTTAATAAAAGCATTTATATTTTATTTTTAAAATTTACTATTCTTAATGCTTAACAAAATGTCTTATACTAATTGTAAAATGTAAGGAAATTAAATATTAAAATCAGGGAAAATAATTTGTAAGACTGCAACATAACGATTAAAAAAATTGAGAGGCTTCTGCAACTATAATTGGTAATTCTGTGCAACAGCTTGCAAAGGTGCTTTGATGAAAGTTTTGTACAAAATGTGATGATTTAGACGATGAAAAAGTTTTGCATGTGGCAGAGAATAATATGATTATGAATTGTTGTTTTCAATAGATATTTAAAACAAATGGGATTTGACTTCATGTTAAAATTTCTTGTTAGTGCAGCTTCAACAGGGATAGACAGGGGCTGGATTCTAGGTCTTCCATTTAGGCATCGAGGATTTAGATTTGTGAGTGTCCCACACTAAAGTATGGTTATTCTTTTTAGCTTATGTACATAAGCTATGGCAGAAGCTTTTACTTAACAATACTAGCTAGCTCCCGAGAGCATCCATTTTAAACAGAAAAAGCAACAGCATAAAGCACAAAAATGAAAAAGATTAAACTCTGAAAAGCACTCACGCTGATATTAGCTATGAAGTAAAAGCAGAGGATTTCCTCGTTCAGCTTCAGAATGTGCTTATTGGGGGCTCTGAATGCCTGAGAATAATTATGGGGCTCCACAAATACTGATTTGGGGGTCATGTAAATTGTGACAAGTGGGAATATATGGAATCTACAAGTGAAGATGGGCTGTATTAATTACTGACGTAGATACATACAAATATATACTTGATTATGTGTTCTGCGCCACTAAGAGAGGATTGAAATACAAGGAACATTTGTCAATCCCCCTGAAATGCCAGACACCATCTAGAAAGCATCATGGGATTTCTTTCTTTTGTACATTAATTCTTGTAGCTTTAAAACATATTTTATTTTTATTTTATTTTATGTGTATGAGTGTATTCCTTACATGTATATAAGTGCACCCCGTGTTGTGCAATGCCCTTGGAGGTCAGAAGAAGGAACTGGGACTGGAGTTATAGATAGCTGTTACTGCCATGTGGGTGCTGGGAATCGAACCTGGGTCCTCTGCAAGAGCAGCCCTTGACTGCTGAGCCATCTGTCCAGCCCCAGCTTTAAAAAGAAAGGAAACTCAGAATGAGTAAATAAATCAGTCAAATTCCTGTAACTAATATGGCCTACCTCAAACCCATCTCTAAAAGAGGCAACCTTGGGATGGAGGCTTGTGTTATGCTATCTCTTACTAATCTTTTTGTTGGACAGAGAGTGGAGGACAGAAAAAGAAACCTGTGGTTGAACCAGCACTGCTGCAAACAGAGGGAACATAGCTAGCATCTTGGTTTCCTGCGGGAGCCCAAGGACAGATGACCCAGTGCATTTCTCTTCCTTCCTCCCTTCCTCCCTTCCTCCCTTCCTCCCTTCCTCCCTTCCTCCCTTCCTTCCTTCCTTCCCTCCCTCCCTCCCTCCCTCCCTTCCTTCCGCCTTTTTTTCTTTTCTTTCTATCTCTTCCTTTCTTTCTTTCCAAACAAAATATTTGTGTTAATTATTTGAAAATTCTCTATAATGCATTTTGATCATATTTGTCCCCTCTCCTCCCCTAACTTCTCCCATGTCCACCTCCTACTCTCCAGCCCTTCCCACTTCATGTCCTGGTTTTTTTTCATAGCCCCCATCAAGCCCAATTTGTTCTGTCTTATAATTATGTGTGTGAGGACATCCACTAGAGCAAGATCGAAGGACCAGGGGTCACACCCTTAAAAATACTGACTTTCCCTCCCCCAGTAGCCATCATCTGTCAGTGGCAGCCTCAGCTCGGGGTGGAGGCTTGTGAGCCCCTCTCTCCGTGATGAGTATTGACTGGCTTGATCTTATAGTCTTGTGCAGGCAGTCATAGCTGCTGTGAGTTCATGAGTGCAGAGGTCCTGTCATGTCCAGAAACTGTTTTGCCCTGGTCTCCCTGTCCCCTTCTGTGATGGTCTCTGAGCCCCAGGGCCATTTCTTAAAGCTGTTGAATAACCTCAAGCTACCTCTCCGGGTTGTGCCTCCTTATCTGTGAGTCCTCGTCCTTCTCTCAGGTCCTATACAGTCTTCAGGTTGCAACATAGGCCTGCTAAAAGATGGCTGTTTACAAATTCCATGTTTTATGAACCTGAGTCTTCTCTAATGTCTAAATTGTAAGGTCGCTAACACACATTGCATGTTTGTGACTTTATACTACCTAGCACAGTGTCAAACACAGCAGATAATGTACTCATAAAAGCAATGCTGATTGCTTTACTTTCTTGTTAAAATTTTCGTGAGTATGAAATAGGTATGGTTTGAAAGTTTATATCACAGATTTTCAAAAGTAAGGCCATCATCTTCTTTGGCAACTCCCATTAGATGGTCTCCTTCAGCACTCCCAAATTTGTGTGGGTGTTTCTCCCTTTCTGCCTCCTTTCTTTTGCTGGCACCTACTGTGTCTCCCCATGGCACAAAGTCCCCTTGTCAGCTGGTTCTGCCCTTGCAATGAACAAAACCCTCCCGAGTGGGCCATGAATTGAGTCACTTGACTCTGTCTCCAGAGGGGTTGATCTCCCCTGACAAGGTTTTGTCTGGTTTTAGTGGCACAGTTAGTGACAGCCCAAGCATGTAGCAACATGTGACCCAGCTCCTTGCTGCAGACTGTGTAGTCGTGAGAACCGTCACACAGTCAGAACAAGTTAATTTGATGCCAGCCGAAGGGCAGACGACAATAATACGGGGCCTCTGGAGAGGGTGCTCTGAGGCAGAGTGGCTCTGTGGCCATCCAGCTGCTGTGCTCGGTGGCAGAGCTGACAGGTAGCATGAGGTTCCTGGATCCTGTGGAAACCGACTTGGCAATTTTCTGACAGATCTGTGGTATTCCTGGTTTTGCCAGCTGAAATCTGGGAACAGCGATTTCAACAGGGACTGTTTTTGACTCTAAGAAAACCTGTCTTTTTTTTTGGCAGAGTCAGAAAGCTGCTCCTGCCCTTTCCATGATCTTAGTTCTTGTTTTTCTCTTCACAGCTAATGAGAATGATTATTGGGTGGATGCATATTTGTGTTTCCCTGGAGACAGTGCTGAGGAGCCGTTGGTCTCATTAAAGAGTATTTTTGCACCGTGTTCTTAAAGAAATCTCTGGTTTCTGATACATGGGCGACAGGTATGTGTGTCTTAGAGCTGGGAGAACTGAGGACCCCAGAGGATAAAGAAAGAGGACGTGATGCTGAACGTGGAGCTTTTCCTGCACAGCAAAACTTGTGGGCTATGAAGGAACGATGTTGACAGACACATGTAGTGGCTGCCGTAGAACAAGGCATGGCCACTAAATTAGATTAAGTGGGAAAACCTAGCCAGCTGCTCCAGGCAGAAGGTACATTTTAGACTCAGGATTGTTGATGAAAGTGATTTTCCTTTTTTCATTAGAAGCAGAGAGACCAGACAAAACACATAGGACTTTGCTTGCAATTAAATAGTGGAAAGAAGTATTTTTCTTTCTTTTTTATTTCACTTTATTATTTGTGTGTGTGTGTGCATGCTCACATGTGCATACACATATGCCAGGAGGTCAGAGGATGTGTTGGGGAACCCTGCTGCTAGGGTTGTAGTCCTCCACGTCTGGATAGTTCTAAGGGGCTCGGCGCCATATGGAAGGACACCCCTTCTCAGCAGGGGGCCTCCTGCTCTCTTCCTGACTTACCTGGAAAGTGCCGCCAAGCACGGATGCCTCATCTTATTTGGAACATGACCTTTGGCATAGTTACCTGGAGTAAAAACTACCCCCAGGTTTTTTCTATATGATAATCAGGCATTGCCCCATAGTCAGATGATAGGATCCCCTGCCACATGTAAATAAAGCATACTATGAGCACCTGTCAGCTGAAGCATTGGCTGCTGCCTCCACACTATATTTTCCCTGACTCCCACTGAATAAATGGAGCTGTATCACTGAGTCTGGAGCTGTTTGTATCACTGAACCTGCCTCCCTGGAAGGGCTTTCTTCCATCAGTGCTCACTGGCCATCCTGACCCCGCTCGTCGCTTCTGCTCCCTTTGCCCTCGTGGACCGGTGGCCAATGACCCACGAGGAGAGGGAGCGACCCCACAAGGACGAATTTTGGAAATCAGTTTTCTCCTTCTACTGTGGGTTTGAATTCAGGTCATCAGGCTTGTATGCCAAGTGGTTTTGCTCACTAAACCATCTCGCTGGCCCTCAGTTTTCCTTCTAATAATATGTGCCACTTGGAGATGTTTGATTCATGTTAGTATATTTGTCCCTTTGAGTTTCTGTAACTGTCTCTTGGAATGATTCTATGGATTAGAAAGCAAAGCACTTTCCAGAAGTGAAGTTTGTCACACTGACCATAGCCAGTTTTACTGCCTTAGCCTACAGCCTTCGTAGATCAAGCTGTGGAGGAAAAGGCTGTCATTCTTGGTCTAGTGAAACAAGCGCAGGTTGTTATATCCTGTTCTGACTAGTTCTTTTCTTAAAAGGAAGCTGCTAAAGAGAGATGTCCCCAGAGAAGTTCATATACAACTGCTAAGGAAATCAGCACGCATGCTCGGTTGTTTTCCTAAAAGCAGACCTGATATCATCACATTATTGTAATGGTTAATCAATTACATGTGCTGTTCCATAATGCCATGCCTCTCCTCTGTTCTTTGCATGTCAAATATTTCTTATCCTTTAAATTTCAGAAGAAAAACCCTTCTCAAATGAAGCATTCCCTACCTCCTCTGGAAGACTGGGGCTTTGAAAATGTATGTTTCTAAACTTTTAGTACATTTTTTGGGCAACATTTCAATATTATACCTTATATTTTTGTCTTTTCCACTGGACTGTGACCAAGTGAAGTTAGGAGCTGTGTTCTGTTTGTCTTTTTGTGGATGATGTGCTGGAGATATCTAGCACAAAAGGAGATGCTAAGTTGGAGCTAAGTTGAAGGCTGCACCAGGATCTTTGCTGAGGAGTTCTGGCATGAAGAAAACAAAATCTGGGAACAGATGAAGAGTAGAAACTGATCGGGGGAATTAAAAAGAGCTGAGCTGAGCTGATATTTGCAATAAAATACAAGAATGTGATATCATGGGCCCTTAAGAATGCCATTAAAATTGAGGTCAGGCATTGAAAAAATGCTACACAAATTAAAAACTTAAAAGGAGCCAGATGTGGTGGCACACACCTTTAATCCTAGCATTCGGGAGGCAGGGGCAGGTGGATCTGTGTGAGATCAAGGCCAGCCTGTTGTACACAGTGAGTTCTAGGCCAGCTGGGGCTAGGGGGAGACCCTGTCTCAAAACAACAACAACAACAACAACAACAACAACAACAACAACAACAACAACAACAACAACAACAACAACAACAACAACAACAACAACAACAACAGCAACAATAATAAATAGAAGGACTTTTATAGGAAATGCTTACCACAGTGACTGAGTGATTGAGACAGATGGTATGAGATCATTACACCGCACAGAGCTTGCAGAACTACTGTAACATTGCTCTGTGCTCTCTGCAGGGAGCATGAGCTACAGAGACCCACTCAGTGAAGAGGAAACACAGCAGAGACTGTGACTGCCTTCAGTCAATTTAAACGTCTGGGGCCAGGACCCACGGAGTGCAAGGTTTTGAAGCTGGTCCACTGGACGTCACAGAGTCTCTGTTGAGCCCTCCACACTGTCTGTTTCTTAAATCAATTGTATTTCCTCCATTTCTCCTGCTACCACTGTTGACTGTTTCTCAGGTCACCAAATGGCCGAGGTCGTCCCTCTGTGTCTAGAACTGTCTTTTCCCATGGTGATGAGAATCTATGTTACCCCAATTTCAAAACCAATGTAATTATTACTCTCACATATGGAATCTAGAGGGGAATTAGGGGTAAGAGAGGTTAACAGGGGAGATATGAGTAAAGTAGATGGAAATTAAACAACGGAACAATATTTTATATGCCAACTGGAAAAACAAAAGTCTAAATACAAATACGTAATCAATACACATAGTATCTGAGTGTTGAAAATATCTTTTTACTTCCTGATTTATTTAGGCTTCCAGATCCTACTTACTTGACTTCTCCAAGGTGACTTCAGCCTTTTCCTTCTGCTGTCCCTCCCTCTGCAGCTCCACTGAACTCTTTCTAGCCTTTCACATGCATACTGTTCCCTCTCACATCGAGTCTTTGCTTATGTTCTATTAATTCACTCAAAAAATGGATCCACTAAATCATGCTCTATATTAAATATTAGGAGGATGCGAGGGACAAAATACCTGGAAAAAGTGCAAATCTTTGTGAGCAAAGATGATCATTAATCAGATAATCCCAAAATAATTAAGCAGACGATGATACTGGAACAGGGACGAGGAGAAGTATATACAACCTTGTCAGCCAGGTCAAAGTCATCCCTGGTAGAGTGATGGAGAGGGAGGCATGAGCTAGGGGAAGAAGAGGAAGAAAGGATTTCATAACAAGGAGCACATCTGCAAAGTCCCACCCAGTGAGGAAATCTTATTTTTTCAATTTGCTTTATTTTTAATTTTTTTAATTGAGTTTTTGTGTGCTTCATATGAAACATCTTAATCATCTTTAGATGCCCTCCCCACCCCCATCTATACCCTTCCATAGGCCCCCACTAGATTTCCTGCATTCTTTTGATTTATATTAAGGTCAAGTCAAGTCAGTGTACCCAGACGTTCCTCAGTGTAAGTTCATCCACTGCTGTCTAGTCAGCCTATCTAGAGCCACACCCTTAAAGAAGATCAGCTCTTTCTCAGCAAACAATAATCAAATGCCAATACTTCCTCGGGACCCACTGTCCATTTCCCCAGTTCTACACTGAGTTTTTGTCTGCTTGAGTTTGCATGGGTCTGTGCGTGCTGACACCATTGTTGTAGGTTCATACGAACAAGGTCCCAGGAGCCTGTAAGACTGTTTCCATGTGGTCATACACCGTCTCCCCTGGCTCTTATAATGTTGTCATCCCACCTTCTGCAATGGCCTCTGAGCCCTGAGTGGGTGGAGCTTAATATAGGAGTCCTGTCCAAGGAATCACACTCTGCAGACTCTTATTCTCGATGCTTTGGACATTTGTGGCCTGCTGTGTTCATTGCCGTCTGTTTCATGAGGGAGTTTTGTTGATGAGAGTTGAGAGATGCATTAGTGTTCTTTCTACTGCTTGTTCAACTATGTCCCATGAACCTTAGGTGTAGAGGTTCTGTTGTAGATTTGTCACTTAGGGTTGGGCATTTCACACACTTATTCTCTGTGTGTGACCAGTTGTGGAACTCGGTAATAGTCTCCGTTTATTGCAAAAGAAACTTCTTTGGTGAGTAGTGGCTATCACACTTGTCTGTATATATAAGGATCCATATTTGGCATGTAGTAAGACATTACATTTGTCTAGGGATCTGAAAGTCTTAGGGTGTTCTCTGAGATCTGTAACCTTTCCAGCCATGGTGTGTTTGGCTGTTTTTACAGTACCACACACAAGTTCCCTCCCACCGAGTGGGCTTTAAGTCCAGTTAGGTAGCTGTTGATTACCCTTCAGACAAAGATTCCACTACAGCTCCAATGCAGCTTGCTGTGCCAGTCACTGTTGCGGTTATTAGGCTTTAAAGCTGGGGTTGAACCATCAGCTGATGTTCTTTCTTAGCAGGTTGCATAGTGTCCTCCAAAACAATGAGAGCTAGCCTCCAGAGAGAAGGCGTTCAGGTCAGTTCCAGCTCCATCGCTCCAAGTCCTATGTCTAAAATATGTCCTATCTTCAACAATAGGGTCTTACCTTCAAGTTCCGGGAGGCAGTCAAGGGCTGTGACAATAGCCTGTGTAATTTTGGGAGTCTCTTGGACTATCTTGGGCAACAACTCGAAGGGAGTTTTCCATTGTCTGGCACTCTTTCTTGTTATAGAGCCTTCAGCTATCCACATGGCACATGTAGAAATATTCTATGTGTAATTTTTCAGTAGGCTTTTGAACTAATACAGTTCTCTCTGGTTTTTCATACCAGATAAGCATTATTTATGTCTCCTCTCCCTCCCTCCCTCCCTCCCTCCCTCTCTGTGTAGCACTCTCTCCTCCTTCCCCAGTTAAAGTAGCCCAATTTTCCCCATTTCACCCTTGATAATACCAAGGAGGGAATCTTACTGTAATGATAGACTGAAAGAAAGGCAGTGTGGCTAGAGTGAAGGCAGAGCCAATCAGGTCATGCCAGGTCTTGCAGGCTATGGTAAGAAATGCTTGTCTGTGCTAAAGGAGAGTGGACTCACTGGCCCATTTTAAGCAAGGGAAGAAGATAAAATACTTTGAATAGATCATTTTGTCTGCAACAGGAATTGGCAGAAGGCGGCTGAAAAGATGGCATCCACACATGCTGGGGGCTGTTGTAGTAACTAGGGCACCGGCGCTTGCTTTGGATTGGGAACTCTATGGAGGAAGACAATGAGCACGCTGATTTGGGAGAAGTTTGAGAAGTGACGCTGGCGGAACATGGTGGTGGATTAGACTAGAGGTGGGAGAAAGAAGAGCATGCCAGAAAAAACTCCTGGGTTTCTGGCTAGGTGACTGGATGGCCGGTAGAGACGGTCACCAAAGAGGAAACTGAGGAAGAAGAGCAGATTGGGTACAGTCGAAGGAGCCTCTGAGCTGTGCCCGAGGGGAGGGCAACAGGGCAGTAAGAGCCACCACTCTGTGCTCAGAGGGGAGATTGAGGCTTGAGGCAGAGATGCGTGTGTGTGCAAGTGTGTATGCATAGGTGTTGAGGCCAGAGTTAGAAGTTGGGAGTCTTCCTCTGTCATTTTTGACCTTATTTTTCAGAGAGGCTCTCATTGAACCTGGAGATTGTCTATTTGGCTGGGCTGACTGATCAGCACGCTCCAGGGATCTGCCTGCCTCTGCTCCCTCCCCTCACATCCCCAGTATTGGGTTTACAAAGGCATGCTGCTGTGGGTGCTGGGGCTCTGATCCCGGATCCTCATGCTTGTGTGGCAAACACTTTACCATCTCCCTAGCTTCTGCAGGCAGACACTTGAGAGTGAATGTGGCACTTGAGGAGGCCTCTGGCTGGGCGGAAAGCAAACACTGAGGGAGAAGAAAGTACTGGAGATCTTTGGGTCCTACGTGGAGGGAAGGAACATTATAGCCATGTCCTCTGATAAAATATTGACCCCTTGTCACTTGGCCTGGCTGGTACGCACTTCTCTGGTCTTAGTTGGAGTGACTTTTATGGCAGAAAGCCTCCTATAGTGACTGTATTTCCATGTAAGCCTGGCTGACTGCTTTTAGTGTGGTTTCTGCTCCATCACACTTGCCCATCTTAGCACATGTTATTATATTTTAATCTATTTCTTTGTTCACTGGGTGTTTTCTTTTATTAGAGTACACTTATTGTGCATAGTGTTGGGTTTCACACAGGCACATTTTTCAAGTATATCATGTACTTTGACACCTCTGCCGTTCCCTGCATTCAGTCCCCTCCTCTTTCCCTCCTGCTGGTCTCCCTTCCCCAGTACACTTTCTGCTTTCATGCCATGTTGTTTTATGTATCTACAAGGAATTCTAGGACCCACAAATGACAGCTGAGGTGATATTTGTTATTCTGCATCTTATTTTGCTTAATTGGATGATCTCTAGTTGCATCCACTTTTGAACAAATAAGCTCATTCTTTATGGGTGAATAAAACTCTCTCTATATATACATATATATATACATACATGCATATATACATCATATCATATATAACAAACACATACATATACATGGATACAATCACATTTTATTTACTTATTCACCTGTTGATGGATACCTAGGCTGACTCCACAGCCTGGTTATTGTAAATAGTGCTGTGGTAAACATGGATGTGCCGGTGTCTCTCTGGTATATGGCTTAGAGTCCTTTGGGTGTATGCCCAGGAGTGGTAAAGCTGGGTCATATAGTTCTAGTTTTAGTTTTTTGAGGAACCTCATACTGGTATATTTTTCTGAGTGGTTGGACCAATTTACATTCCCATCAGCAGTGTATAAATGTTCTATTTCCCTCACATCCTTGCCAGCATTTGTTGTTTAATTTTTAAAAATATTATTGTTATTATTATTTTTATTTTATGTGTATGAGTGTATTGCCTGCACGTTTGTAAGTACACTTGTGTCATGCAAAGCCCTCAGAGGTGAGAAGACAACATCGAACTTCCCTGGAACTGGAGTTACAGATGGTTGTTAGCCACCGTGTGATGCTGTGAACTAAATTGGGGTCCTCTGCAAGAACAGCCAGCACTCTTAACCCCTGGGCCATTTCTCGAACCCTGTTTCTTGATGATAGTCATTGTAATTATAGTGAGAAGAAGTCCTAATATAAATAACTGTAATTCACATTTCCCCGATGGCTAAGAATATTGAACGTATTTCACGTTTCTTTGTCATCTGTACTCCGTCGTGGGAGGACTGTCTGCTCATCTTATTAGCTAATGTTGATTAGGTTGCTCAGTTGTTTTAGGTTAGTGTTCTGGGTTCTGTATATTAATCCTCTATGAGATGTCTAGCTAGTGAAGATCTTCTGTTCTATAGACTGTCCTCTTCACTCGACTATTTCCTTTGCTATGTGGAAGTTGTTTTTCTTTTCTAGTTTCACAAGCTTCCACTTGTCAGTCCTTGGTATATCCTGAGCTATTGGAATAAGTTCAGAAAATCTTTGCATGTGCCTAGTCTTGGAGCGTTTTCCCCGTAACACTTTCAGAGTCTTGGGTATTATATTAAGTTCTTTGATCCCTCATAAATTTGTTTCTGTGTAGGGTAAGATCTATTTTCATTTTTCTACATATGGATATCCAGCTTTCCCAATGCTACTTGTTGAAGAAATTGTTTTTTCCCCCCAATGTATGTTCTTGGAAACTTTGTTTAAAGATCAGGTTGCTGAATTATGTGGGCTCGATGCTGCATGCTCTATTCTATTCTGTTGATCTATGCGTCTGTTTCTGAGCCAGTACCATGCTGTTTTTCTTACTATGGCTTTGTGGTATAACTTGAAATCATGCATTGTGACATCTCCAGCATTGATCTTTTTGTTTATGATTGCTGTGGCTGTGTGAGGCCTTTTGTGCTTCCCTATGGATTTCACGATTATTGTTTTTTTTAATTGTGTGGAAAAACATCTTTGGAAATTTGCTTGGGAGTGCATCAAATCTGTAGATTGCTTTTGGCAATGTAGCTATTTTCACTATATTAATTTTGCAGATCCCTGTGCCTTATTGGTCTTCATCAATTTCTTAAGTGTTTTAAGTGTTCATTGTAGAAATCTTGCTTAGGTTTATTACTAAGTAGGTTTTTGAAGCTATTATTTTTCAAATTTCTTTTTCAGTATGTTTGTTATTGGTATATGGAAAAGCTACTTTTAAAATATTGATTTTGTATTCTGGAGCTGTGCTAGAGGTGTTTATCAGTTCTAAGAATTTTCTAGTGGTGTCTTTATGGGTTTTATCTACAGGATTTTATTATTTAAAAGTGGGGACATCTTAACTTCTTCCTTTTTTACTTGTGTCCCTTTTATCTTTTCTGTTTTCTGATTGCTCTAGCCAAGATATCAAGGAATATATTAAATAATAGTGGAGAAAAAGGACACGTTCTTTCTTGATTTTAGTGAAAATGGTTTGGGATTGCCCCCATTTAGTAAAATGTTGGCTATGGGGTTGTCATATAGAGCCTGTATTATCTTGAGATGAGTTCCTGTTTCTTCAGGGTTTTCATCATGAAGGCATGCTGGATTTTGTCAGAGGCCTTTTCTGCATCCATTGAGGTGATCAAATGATTTTTGTCCTTGAGATCTATTAATATCATGTGTTACATTTATTGATTTGTATATTTTGAACTATTCTTTCAAGCCTACTTGGTCATAGTGAATGATATCTTTGATGTATAGTTTAATTGAGTTTGAGAGCATTTTATTGAGAAGTTTTGCATCTGTGTTCATGAGGGAGGTTGGCCTGTAATTTTCTTTTTTGTTGTTGTGACCTTTTCTGGCTTTGGTAAGAGTGTAATGCTGGCTGTGAGATGAATGTGTCATTATTTCTTCCCTTTCTTTTTTTCCTATTTAAAGATCCGATAGAATTCATCTGTGAATCCATCTGGCCCTGGGCTTTTTTTAGTTCATATATATATATAGTTGCTTCAATTTTGTTGCTTGTTGTAGATTGTTTGAGCAAAAAGAGCAATGCTGGTGGGGATTGCCATATCAGATCTCAAATTATATTACAGAGCTATAGTAATAAAAACAGCATGGTATTGGCATAAAAATAGATATGTAGATCAATGGAACACAATAGAATACCCAAGCATGCAATTTTAGCCACCTGATATTTGACAAAAGGTGTCAAGAACACACAATGGAGGAAAGACAACATCTTCCAGCAAATATTGTTATCAAAACTTAATCTCCACCTGTAGAAGACTGAAATTAGACCCTTATCTTTCACTCTGCACAAGAGTCAACTCCAAATAGATCAAAGACCTCAATGTGAAACCTGAAACTCTGAAGCTGTTAGAAGAAAACTTAAATAGTACCTTACAAGATATAGATCTGGTTAAGTTGTTCATGTCCTCTTGGTTTAATTTTGGTAGGTCAGATATGTCTACAAATTTATCTATTTATTTTAGATTTTCCCATTTATCATAATACAGGTTTTATTTTTTTAATGTGTACGAGTGTTATGCCTACATGTGGTAAGTGCACCCATGTTGCTCAGTGCCTTGAGGAGGACAGAAGAGGGCATCAGATTCCTGGAACTGGAGTTATGGAAGGTTATTAGGTGCCATATGGGTGCTGGAATTCAAATCCTGGTTTTCTGCAGGAGCAACCAGTGCTCTTAACTGCTGAGTCATCTCTTTTGTCCCAGAATACAGGTTTTTAAAACATGCCCAAACAATCCTCTGAACTTCTTTGGTGTCTGTTGTAGTGTATCCCTTCAAAATCCCCATGAAATTCTTCACAGAATTAGAAAAACAAATCCTTAAATTCATATGGAAGCACAAAAGACACAGGATAGCCAAAGCAATCCTGAGTGCAAAGAGTGACTCGGGGATGGGGGGTTGGGGTGATTACTATACCAGATCTCAAGCTATACTACAGAGCTATAGTCATAAAAACAGCATGGTACTGGCACAAAAATAGACACATAGATAAATGAGATGTAATTGAAGACCCAAACCTGAGTGCACGCAATTTCTGTCACCTGACATTTGACAAAGGTGCCAAGAACACACAATGGAGGAAATACAGTATGAACAACACATGTGCATGCAAACACTGGACTCCACCTGTAGAAGAATGAAACTAGATCCTTATCTTTCACCTTGCACAAAAGTCAACTCCAAATGGATCAAAGACCTCAATGTGAAACTGGAAACCCTAAAACTATTAGAAGAAAACATTGGCAGTAATCTATGAGATATAGGTGTAGGAAAGGATTTTCTAAGTTGGACACCAGTTACACAGAAATTAAGGTCAACAATCAACAAGTTATCTCCCAGAAGTAGTAGATAAGACTCTACTGTTGAAGACAGGACATACTTAGGCTACAGGACTTGAAACAATAGGGCAGGAACTGACCTGGAAGCCTTCTAACTGAAGTTTGGCTATCATAATGCTGGATGATAATATGCAAACTGCCAAGGAGAAAAACAATCAGTGGTCCAACCTAACCCTAAAGCCTAATAACAATAAGGGCTGGCATGGGAAACTACCTCTATTGGTGCAGTGGTGGCACTGTTATGTGGAGGAAAATCAACAGTTGTCTAATTAGACTTAAAGCCCTCTCAATGGGAGGAAACTCATGAGTGGCACTGTAAACTCAGACAAATACGCATGGCAGGAGAGGACATAGATCCCAGAGAAAAACCTATCTCTACACAAATGAAATGAAATTTCTTACCGTATGCAAAATATGGATCCTTATAATTACAGACAAGCATACTGTACACTACTCATAAAATAAGCTTCTTTTTGCAACAGATGGAGGCTACTGCAGAATTGCACATCTGGTCAGACACAGAGAACATACGTCTGAGAGATGCCAGTACTAGGTGACACATCTACAGTTGAACCTCTACTACTAAGGCTCATGAAACAAAACCCAGCACATAGACATGAAAAAGGAGGTAGGAAACCCCAGCCTCACCTAAGGAAATGGTGGCACTATATGGCTGCTTGGAGCTCTGACCTACCAGCTAACCTACC
The DNA here is from genome assembly GCF_000622305.1 of Nannospalax galili. Taxonomy (NCBI): domain Eukaryota; kingdom Metazoa; phylum Chordata; class Mammalia; order Rodentia; family Spalacidae; genus Nannospalax; species Nannospalax galili. Next base: position 947,655 of record NW_008354544.1, on the reverse strand, counting down.
AGCTAACCTGTTCACCCAGCAGCCTTCTGATCCAGGACTCTATGTAGTTAATCCTGGAATATCAACTCAAAGTTGCACTATCTCTAGCTGAACCAAAATCACTTCTTTCATCCCAATTGCACATCAACATAAAGTGGCTCCAAAACTGAACACCCAGCACTACTCAGATGAGCCATAACCCAACAAATGGGCAGACAATAAACAAGATACAAACATTTGACAAGGAGGAAATCACTTACTCATACCAAGAAACAGCACTACACAGATCCAGATGCCCAGGTCTCAGTGGAACCACCCCCAACAAATGACATAAACAACTGAGATAATACGACTGCTACAGAAATGAACAATCCCATCCTAATGTTTCCTGAGAATGACAGCATGTGTATGCACAAGACAATGACTTTAAACAGCGTTTATAAAGATGTTCAAGGAACTCAAGGGGGATATGAATAAAAGCACTGAATAAAGATCATGAAAACACAGACACACAGATGAATGAAATAGTGAAATCAATTCCAAACATGGAACTAGAATTCTGTAAAGAGAACCTCTGAAGAAAAGCCAATCTCAAATCAAACTTGAGATAAAAAACAGGAACAAAAACAAAAACTTAGAGGAAAGATGCAAAAAAGAATTGAAGGAAACGGAACAGAGAATATCAGATCTTCAAGGCCAGCTTGGGAAAATGCACCACTGAATCAAAGGAAACTTCAAATCTAAATTAACTGACAAATGGAATATGTAAGACCTCTGAGACAGTGTGAAAAAGTCTTTACCATCTATGCTCTGTCAGAGGGTTAGTATCTAGAATATACAAAGAGCTCAAAAAACTAAAGATCAAAAACAAAACAAACAAAAAACCCCCCAAAACAAAAACCAAGAACCAAACCCAATACACAACACAATTAAAAATCGAGGCAAGGAGCTGAGCAGGGAGCTCTCTAAAGATGAAATGCAAATGGGTGAGAAATACTTTAAAAAATGTTCAGCATCTCTATTCAGCAGAGAAATGCAGATTAAAACCACTTGGGAATTTCATTTTACCTCACTCAAAATGGCTAAGATCCTAAAAACAAACAGCAAATCTGATAAGGATGTGGAGAACTCTTGTGCACTGTTGGTGGGTGCAAACTGGTACAGCTGCTATGGAATCAGTGCGGCGGTTCCTCAAAAAGCTTGAAATTGTTCTACCACATGACCTGTCTCGTGATCAAAGGATTCTATACTGTGCTGCAGAAATACTTGTTTGTCCTTGTTCATTGCCCTTTTCATAATATCCAGAAATTGGGAACAACATAGATGTTCATCAACTGATGAATGGATAATGAAGGTGTGGTGCGTATACACAATGGAATATTACTTAGGTCTTAAAAGAAACAAAATTAAGAAATTCCTAGGTAAATGGACAGAACTTGAAACAATTGTCCTGAACGAGATAACCCAGACCCAGAAAGACAAACATCGAATGTTCTTTCTCATAGCATCAACTCAACAGTTGCTCTATCTCTAGCTGAACCAAGACTACTTCTTTCATTCCAATTGTACATCAACATAAAGTGGCCCCCAAACTGAATACCCAGCACTACTCAGATGGGCCATAACCTGACAAATTGGGGAAACAACAAACAAAATACAAATGTTCAACAAGGGGGAGATCACTTCCCATACTAAGAAACCCCACCACACAATTCCAGATGCCCAGGTGTCAGTGAAAAAAAGAAACAAACAAAATAAAACAAAACCAAAAAACACCCAACAACAACAACAACAAACATCATAGCTGGGTGCTGACTTTGAAATCTTTAATATACATGTTTCAATTTGAAAATCTAGAGATGTCAAGAAACTAATAACCAGCCATGTATAGGCAGGGGAGGCTTTCTGGGAGGGGTGGTATAGTGCAGTGATAAGAAGGGGAAAGGGCAACGTCAGAGTAGGAAGGGTTACATGGGGTGGGGAATGGGAGGGCAGGCCAGAAGGGGAGTTCTGGCAGGGATAAGAGACACTAAAGGCCTTTAGGAAAGACCACATGGGAACCAACCACTATAGAAACTTCTTTTTAAAATATTTTATTTATTATTGCTATTTTTTATGTGTATGAGTGTATTGCCCGTATGTGTGTAAGTGCACTTGTGTCATGCAGTGCCCACAGAGGTCTGAAGAGGGCATCAGATGAACTAATGAAGAGGAACTCAAGTTAAGGATAGTTGTTAGCTACTTGCTCCTAACCTCTGAGTCATCTCTCCAGCACTGCACTATAAAAATTTCTTTAAACAATATACATGTATACATTAAAAAAGAGATTGAAAGGAATTGCTCTATAACAGGGGACATGGTCCTTCTAGATAGGCTAATGAAAAAAAAAACCCTCACTCTTGGGACTGGACTCCCTCTATAGAAGCTGTTGACCAGGGTCCCATGAACCCTCAAATAATGCTGACCATTGCCCCTACTCTTGGTTACACACCGGAACTTGATGGTAAGACTCTATTGCTAAGACACTACGTACATGAACAGTAGAACAAACAAGGAGAAATCAAGCTGGTGCTGACTTCAGAGCCTCATCTCTACTGGCTAGTGATCACAGTGTTGGAAGGTGCTGTGCATGCTATCACAAGGGAAAAAAATCATCAACTCTATCTAGCTGTGAATCCTGTGAGCTACAACTGGCTCTGCAAGATATGCCCACTGATACAATAGTGGCATGCACATCATGGGAGTAACCAAGCAGTCTTTAAAAAAATTTTTTTTGAGTTTTTGTGCATTTCCTATAATATATATTAATCAAATTTAGACCCCTCACCCCCATTCATGCCCCTCCATAGCTCCCCCACTGGATTGCATGCATTCTCTCATGTATGTTAAGTCCTAGCCAGTGAAGCATTTGTACCCAGATATCCCTTGGAACAAGCTCATCCACTGGAATCTAGTCAGCATATCTAGAGTCATTCCCTGAAAGAAGATCTGCTCTCACTCACCCACTATTGGCAATCAGTTGCCAATAGTTCCTTGGCTAGAATTGGGACCTGCTGCACATTTCCCTAGTTCTATGCTGAGTTTTTATCTGATGGAGTCAGCATGGGTCTTGTGCATGCTGTCACCGTTGTTGCAAGTCAATAACTCTTTAATTAGATTTAAGGTCTGCTGCCTAGGTTGGATTCCATATCTGACACTGATATCAGGCTTAGGAACCCGAGACTAAACAGGTCATAGGACACAGGGGAAAGCTTAATATTAGTTTTCTACTAAATAGCTATCATATTAAATTGACTCATAATGACTTATAGCTATACCCACAGATTAATGCATCTCTCAACTGTCACCAGAGAAGTTTCCTTATGCAACAGATGATGGTTGATACAGAAACACCAACTGGCCAATGAATAGAGAACAGGAGACTGCAGAGTGCTTATCCCAAATAAGACACCTATATCAAACCTCTGCCACCCAAGGATAAGGGACCATTGCAGAAGAGGGGGCAGAAAAATTATAAGAGTCAGAGGTGGTGGGTGACTACAAGGAAACAGGGTTTTCTAGACAGCAGATACTCATTGAAGAAAAATAAACATCCAAGCTGTGATGCAGCACGAGGCCTTTGAGGTCATTTGAGGATCTGTTCCTCAGGGGTCCCATGGGCTTGGGAGGAGCCCCTGGCT